>NC_056738.1:52350727-52650727 GCF_019279795.1 Protopterus annectens | reverse complement strand
TGTCTCTCTCTCTCTCTCTCTCTCTCTCTCTCTCTCTCTCTATCACTGTCTGTCTTTCTCTTCCACATGTCTTTGTGTATTTATGTTTGGCATATTGCTATATGTTGCCTATCTATATATATATATATATATATATATATATATATATATATATATATATATATGTCTGTGTATCACATGCAACAGATTCAGATGTATCACCTATGGGCCACTTACAGCTAGCTGAGGGTAATCCTGTCTGATGGTTGTGTGTAGAGACAATTAAGGAGTACATAGCTGTCTGTATGCAAAGACATAATATGCATAATACAGTCATATAGTCTGATGTGGGTTCTGAATGGGCTGTAATTCTCTAAGTGTAGAAACATGCCCAGTATGACTATCTGTAGTAAGTGTGGGACTCCATTCCAGAGATATTTATACTTCAGTCTAGGGTTTTGTGTGCTACAGCCATACCTCTCAACCTGTAGTGCAAGAAATCTGGAGTTAGCCTGCCAAAATAGGGGGCCAATGGCCCAAACATAGGGAGATACTGTAATTATTGATCTTATTAATGTAGGAAGTTGCTAGAGTTGCAGGGTTTGTTTTATCAGACATTTTCTGAGATATATGACGTCTGACACTGAAATGTATTGTGTCATTACCTACTGACAGAAATCCTCAGATCATCCCAGTGATTTACCAGAGAAATACAAGATGTATAATGCACAGACCAATATTATGAGCCAAACTACAGACATTCTTGCCCAATCCAGCCAGTGGAGAGGTGTGGCTGATTGACTGATGAAGCTGTGTAAACAGTCTAGCACCTTAGTGATATACTGGCAGGGGATCTCCTGCTTGTATGGTATTCTTCTTACCTGAAAAGTCATATCCTGATGTGGGCATAACTCTCAACTGTAGAGTTTTTTGCAGATTGCCCAGATGTTTGTCTATTTTTGTCCATTTGTCATAAACATGTGGTTTTCTTGCAAGTTAGCGGCAAATAATTATATAGTGAAGTTAGAAAATAATGACAGACATTTGTGTTTCAGACTTCATAACCTTCAGGCAATTAATGCTAATGCAAAACCTGTTATTCTACCAACTTTCTAAGTTTATAAGAGCAATATTTAAAACATGTGTCTATCCTTGGGCTTTTGTCCCACTTTTATTTATGACCTTGTCCAGATGTCTTGCTGTAAGAGGTTCACAGGTATGGGTGTGGGTACAAAGTGCATTCTACTGAGCAGAGATGTCTATTATATCTGTGGTAAATTCCACATAGCACTGTGATTTCCAGGTATGTCAGTGGCAGAGCAGTACAGAATAATGAGGTGAACCACTGACAGACATTTGTGTATAGGTTGATAGTTTGATATGAGGTTAGTATCCTATTGGCCCTAAAGCCCTTATAACCCTTGCAGATGAGAGTGTAGCCCATGCTAAGACATGTCAGCACCCAGAGCCCCTGTCCAGCAGTGACACAGGTGGAATCACAGGACTGTATTTTCTGTTTCCCATGCACTTATACAGGGAACACTTTACTATGGGTATTGAGACACTTGGCTTGATGTGGACAGGGAGTGCATTCCACAGATGGGGGAGTGTGTGGGACATGTATCTGTCACACCAACAAGCCATACTGATATCACAGTCCAGGTTAATGCTGCCCCTACAGGTTGATCAAGTGGGCCTTGACTTCAGATGTGCAACAGTCCCATCATGGCAGGGTCTGGATTGCTTTGTATGCCAGACAGGGGTCACCTCTGCAGAGTCTGTATGGAACTGAGTAGAGGGACAGTGCTGTTAGCCTTTCTGTGTTGGGTAGGTGTTTGTGGTCCTGCTTTCTCCTATTGAGGAACCTCTGTGGTCTCTCCAGCTGCTGCATGTGCTTAGTGAGGTACATGCCAAAGGGGCAGTGAACAAAATAATTGGCCTTATAAAGTTAGCACACATGAATCTTATGACCTATTTGTCCCTGGATGGGATACCATTACTTTTGAGTTGTTTGATCTATGAAGGATTCTGTACAATGGAAGCAACCTGGTGCTCAGACTTCAGGTTGCTATCAACCTGGGTGGCCAAATGCCTTACTAATAACTATGCATGTAGGAAATTGTTGTTACTGTGATACTATGTGGAGATGTCAGTCTCCCTGAAGGGGATGATGATGCATCTCCAGGCATTCAGCTTAAGGCAATGTTTCTAGCATCAGTCATTTGTTTTGGTGAGACCCTCTTGTAGGACATCCACATCACTTTGGGTATTGATGACTGTTCCCAGCTTGCAGTCATCTGCCAACTTGGTCAACCATAGGCCAGTGATTTTGGCCTGGACCTCAGGAAAGTATAACCCATATACCAGAGGCCCCCAGATTGATCCCTGGGTTATGCCACTCATTACAGGTTTACTTTTTGCGTTGGCTACCCCTATTATGCTTATGTGGGTTCTTTCAATGAACCAGTTTGCTACCCATCTGGTAACATATAGATTGCTGAATAGTTGACAGAGTTCATGTACTATGGCCAAGTGGGGAATAGTGTGTAAGGCTTTGGCCAGGTCAATGTTTCCAGACTGCACCATCTTTCCCTCATCCATGCCTTTATTGGCTTCCTCAGGGAAGTCATCCAGAGTTCATTGACATACCTCCCCTGAGAATGGCAGACTGTGTAGGGTAATGTATTTGGATTTTTCCAATGCCCCTGTTAATGAGATCCATGATAATCCATTGCATAGCCTTGCAGATAGTTAGACTGATAGGTCTTTCATTTCCCAGATCAGTGAACACTCTACCTTAGTGCAAAAGGATGACAGTGGATGTCCACCGCTTGGCTGTGAAAAAGACAGTACTCAGGCTTTGGGTGTGTAGGGTGTATAATGATGCTGCCAGTTCATGCCTGGGTTCATGTAGGTTGCAGCCTGGGATATATTCAGTTTACATGGAGGCTGTCTACTTGACTTTGAGAGGGCAGTGAAGCCCTCTTCCCTAGTGCTAGGGGTTTGGTGTTCAGGTATTGGGCATGTCCTGCTTTCCTGATAGGGGGAAAGAGGGGAGACATTTCCACTGAATCTGTCAGCCGGTGGATTGGCTATACCTACAGCATCTGTGTAAGGGGTGTCCTTGACCACCAGTTCTGCATAGATCTGGGAGCTTCCTTTGAGAATGCAGACATATGTGAGGAAGGCCTTATGACTGTCTGTCATAGATGTGTGCAATTTGGACTCAGAGTTGCCTTTAGTGGATTTCACTGGTACTCTTGTTTGTTCAGGCTAAGGGGTGATTACTTCCAATTGTGCACCTGCTCCTTCTTGGTCCTGGAGAGGAATGTTATCCTTTTGTTATATAGATTCTTTATTGCAGATGTTTGCAGACAGGTTTATTCTCCTTTGCAGATGGTGATGTTGTCCTGTCAGGTATTCCTGATTCAGTGCATCTCTATATACATGCTGGCATAGTAGGTTTGTCTATAGTTGGAAGTTGGTGCCTTTTCCTATAGTGGGGTAGGGGGCTGCTCAACTGTTTATACCATCCCTCTGGTGGCTGTGATCAGCTTGTGGAACATTTTCCTTTTACCATGGCTAGAGGGGGATCAGGAGAGATGGTGATATGACACAAGCCTACTTTTCTGTCTGATCTTGCCAGAGAAGATGATACCATAGGGGTGCTGCAGTTGTGGATCATGTTGGTTACTGCCAAATCCAACATAGCCATCACATCTTATGGGGTATCAAGTGGCTGTTCTAAGGATGTAGCATTGATAAGATGGGGGAATCTTTGTGCATTTCTGTTCTGACATTGTTGGATTTCCAATCAATGGTTGGGTAATATAAGTCAGCCGGGATCAGGGTAATGGGTGGACTCTTGACAGATTTGTAAAGGGCAGATATGTGGGGTGGGTGTCCAGAGTCAGCTATGTTTGCCTGTCACTGCATATAATTTGCATAGGGGTCTTAAAAATAAGAAATTATTCATCCAACATTTTAAAAGGGGTGGAACATGTTCAAGGTACAACATGTTTATATGTATATTTTGTATGTATTTTGTATATGTATTTTTATATGTGTTTCCCCTTGACAATTGAACATAACTGCATGTTCTTTTAAAATTGGTTCTTTTGAATTGGTTGGTTACTTATATAGGGGACTTTGAATATTATCAATTTGTTTTGAGGAAGCCTGATATTCTGTTAGGTGAAAGCGCTTAACTGTGGAATTGTTTTTGTGTACTGTATGTTGGAGACATTTTATTGCAACTGTGAGATTCTGGTGCATATTTCAGCTGTTTTAGCTGTCAACTGTTCTTATCTGTGCTGAGTTGAAAAGACTGTACAGTAGAATAAATATTTAGCTTCTAAAGCCATGGAGTCTTTATTTTACTTGTTTTCTGCTTGGTGACTTTTTGCATAGGGGTCTTGTCAACAGTTGACTGCAGTTAGAGTATCTTGTGTGCGTCAGACTGTCTGACCAGCCTGGAAGTGTGTGTCTGTCTAATATATGCTTATACTCCACCTCCTTTGGCTTTGCTGCCCACATTTTTGGGTCTGGCTGTGTGAATGGATGAGTGATCAGGTAAGGATAGGTTTCTGTCTGCGGCTGTGGGCCAGGTTTTTGTGAGTGCACAAATGTCACCATCTTCCAGAGTTATGACTGCTTGCAATGAGTGCATTTTCCTGTTTAGACTCCTAGCATTTAGCAGCATGGCCTTTAATTTGGATTTTGTTGAGTGTTTTATGTTGGTAGTATGGACCCCATGACTTTCCCTATAAAGGCACTATGGTGGAGGTAAGGGCCTTTGCCAGAGGCCTGAAGGTCAAGTGAGACAGATGCAGGTCATCTCTAGCAAAGCAGCGTGGTCTGTCAGTCATATGTTCTCAAACTGCCAGGCAGTGGATCCCCCTGGGTTGACACCAGTAAGTGAGCCAAGTGTTACTGACAATCAGTTTCTGTTTGCATTGTGCCATCATTCTGGGTGATGGCAAAATGCTGCTTAAGGCTAGGCACATATCTGCATGGGACAGATATTCAGCAAGCTGAATCATGTCTGTCTTCCTATAGTCCAGGGAGGTACATCTGACATTGTTTACATTGTCATGGACCAGGCCAGAGTGATACCTGTACCTGTTGTGGGGTGACTTGAGTGCATGTATGATATGGCAGATTATGGCACCTGACAAACAAGTAACCGTGACTTTCTCCTTATCCTGGCTGGTGACAGGCACATCTGTGTGTCTCACAGTGGAGTCTTGTATGAGTAATATGTTGGCTGTATGGTAAGGCCTAATTATTTGCAAAACCCTGGTGTGTGGACTATGCATGGTCTGTGGTGTGTAGGCTTGTGGAGTTCTCATGTGTTTTGGCCTCTGAGGTGTCCATTGTTTTGGTTTTTGTTTTTTTGAGGACTTCCACTTATGTAGGTGTGTGTTGTGTATTTTCAGGTGATGTTTACTCACTCCACACACTGCAGGGCACCTATGTTACTGCACAATTTGTTCTGGTGTGCACATTCTTCATTTGTCTGGCCAGTGGTTCCCCTTTGCCTTATGTGTCCCTCTTTGTCTTTCTGTAGTTCAGTCACAGGCTTTGCCCACAGTGGCTGCTGTTAAGTATTTGTAATTCTGGTGTGAGCACAGTAAATGCAATAACATCACACACAAGGTTATGGGCTTCACACCTCCGAGTGTACCTATTTAGCAGGTTGTCCATCATTGCACCACTACAACTGCTGTGGTCCTCAGATGGTTTGTGTTACTATGTTATTATGCGGCTACATGTTGGCCTAGTTGTCAAACCATTACAGACTGACATTTGGACAGGTCCATATATGACAGTCAGACAAAGGTCCACACATGGGGACAGGGTGTTAATACTGTTTTGCTAAACATAGACAGTTGGGAGACCAGTTTGGTATTTGCTTGCTTTCTCTTATGGGTATGACGTCTGCTTCTCCACTGTCTGCCACTGATGTTTTGATATGACTCTTTCTTGTTTTGTAAATAGTTTGCCAGTGAATACAATGTTAGGACAAGCAGAACAGATGTAGAAGGCATACTTGTACTCCTTCTGTGACAACCTGTCATTCCAGGGGTATGGATGTTGGCCAGTGACATGTTGTCAGTGCTGACGCAGTAAGGTGGCAGACTTTTGTAATCTAGCAGTACACTGATCTTCAGGTACCTGTTGTCCTACTAGCCACAATACCTCTCAACTTCTTAGAGCCAGACATCTGAACAAAGCCATAACTAATTGGTGGACAAAGGCCTAAATATAGGACGATTTTTAACTATTGGCCTTACAAACCTAGAAAGGTGATACAATAACAGGTTTTGCATTAGCATGCATTTTTCTAAAGGGTATAAAGTCCAAAACTACAATTTGTCATTATTTTCTGACTTTTAGTCTTTCGTGATTTACCACTGATTTGCCAGAAAACTACAATTTCATGCTAAACAAACCAAAAATATGATGCAAACCTCTGGACATTCTGCAAAAATTCTGTACAGTTGTGAGATATGCTAGGCACTGTGAAGGTTACTCCAAGCTGTGTATTGTCCATATGTGTGGTCCCCTGTCCATGACCTGTCCAGCTTTCCTGCAGTAATTGATATTGACATCTGGACAGTGTGTACAACTCCTACCGTAGGTGTAGCTAACATGCAAAATAGTTGGCACTGCGGTTCTTGTAACATGGACTCTGCCAAAGTATTGCACCTAGGCTAGTAAGACACGACAGCCAGGAGTAAGTGCTGGCCATATCTTGACAGTATTAACCACGCATATACATAGCTCATTGACCCCTGCATATTGTGGACATGCAACAAGTTATCAAGTTGATTGGGACAGCACTGGGAATGTATGTTCTGCTGCTATTACCCTACGAACATAAATGTTACTGCCTTTCTATGGGAACATGGGTGTGCTGGGGGCACTCCTGTCAGCTGTACACATTTGCACATACTGTGCTGATGTTAGCTTTACATTTTGGTTCCATTTGGCATAGTATTGTGCCTGTACTGGAGAATACAGGCATATCCCCAAAGACCACAGGTTAGATTGTAATGGCAGACATTTGGGTTTCAGATTTCTTACCCTTCAGAGCCTTAATGCAACTGCAAGACCTGCTGCACTGTCACTGTATAAGTCTGTAGGGGAATATTTCCTCATTGTCCCCATTTGTGGGCCTTTGCCATACATTTGTTTATGGTTTTCTACAGCTGACTTACTGGGTGAGGCTGAGGTGTGAGTATAGGACTCCCACATTGACATCCAAGTGTATGACCTATGACCCCCAGTTAGTTAGACCCCCCCACCCACATATACTGCAGTGAGATTTGTCACCTAGGGGACTACTGCATACTCTGGGGAAGCCAGTATTAGGCAGACATTTCCTGTTGTCCCACATAGCTGTTGGTTGTCTGCTGCTATCCCAGTAGGCCACCCCATTCCCTTGCATGCATGCGATGATACTATAGATATGCTACCACAATGTACTACTCCATTCATTTATTGTCAAGAAGACTGACTTACCTTGTGCCTGTGGCAGTTGTGAGGACTGTGCTTGAGGGATGACCCTGTCAAATGCATGCAGTACACAGCCTATACATGGTAAGGTACAGGTAGTGCGATGTGTGTCACATCCATTTTACTGTGTGTGCGAGTCAGAGAGAGGTGTCAGTCCATGGGTCCCCACAGTGTAAGTCTGTGTGCTATGCATTGCCTCTTTGACAAGGCCTGGGTATACTGGGCACACCTCCGTCTGCCTACAGGGGCAGGCTCAGGGGCTTTTTCCTTCAAGTGCTCATGTGACTGTGGGGACTTTGGCAATGGTGGGGGGCTGTGTGGCCCTTACCTGTTATGTTCCTGCCACAGGTGTTTCTGCAGGATCATATTGTGTAGCATGGCACATACTATGAACATGTGTGCACATGTGGCTGGAGAGTACTGCAGGGCTCCACCAGATATGTCAGGTCAGCAGAACCGCGACCTGAGCAACCCAGACACATGCTCTACAATGATCCTGGTTTGTGCGTGTGCCTTATTATGGCATTCTTCAGTGTGTGTGTGTGTGTGCATTTCTGATAGGTGTCATCATCCACGGCTCCAGTGCATAACCAGCATCCCCCACCAGATAGCCATATGGGATGGTTTCCTGGCAAATGCCTGGTACAGCTGTGAGGCATGCCAGATGTGGGATCCATGATAACTACCAGGGCTGCCAGCACACACATTTATGATAATGCCCTGGGCATTGCACACAACCTGGCAGTTGATGGAGTGATAGCCCCTGTGGTTTATGTAGAGTCTACCCTCTTCATCGGGTGGTGCTTTGATGTGGATGTGCGTGCAGTCTATGGCACCCAGTACATCTGGGTAGTCTGCTACACAATGGAAGAGATGCATATTGCTGATCCTCTCCTCAGGGGTGCTGGGAAAATATATGTGCTCAACAGCACGTCTTCACATGATATCCAGGAAATGGTGGAATACCCTCAATGCAGATGGCTGTGAGACCCCATGATGTCCTCAGTAGGACTTTGGAAAGTACCTGTAGCTGGTATTCTTAAGGCAACAAATACCTTTGTTTCAACTGGGATGGGTTCCCCTCTGTTAGCTCTGGGTCTGAGGTGATTCCAGCACAGCTCAATGAGTTGCTGTAGTATGTCCCTGACCACCCTGTAGTGCTCCACTATCTCCAGCTCATGTGGCCCCTGAAAGGTTACCCTGGGTCTGAACACTCTTCTCCTCCTCAGTCTAGGACAGTTGTCAGCATCATCCTCATCACTGCCCTCAGTCTGTAGCATATACAGAAGTAGCAAATCAGCAGCAGCTCCTAAGATTTTGTTAATTAAAATTCCCAACTGTGTACTACAATGGTGCAGAGTTTGTAGGAAAACCAGACTGAAGGGTATTTGCATAGTTTATACTGGTGTGCTGCAGATGCTAACTGTGTGATTGGCTGACTATGATACAGTCCAACTGCCAGCTATATTATTCATAGCTGATTGCCTTTATTCTGTTATTTCCCATTTTTTCTTCCCAGTACCGCCCCTTTTAAGCCTGTGACACACTGCGCAAACCACTATAGCTAAAGTAAACAGTACTGAGCAGAAAGGGCCCTCCCCTGGACACGAACATGCTCAGCATTTCTTGAACTAGCTAAGCACTGCTAAGCAGCCTCAGACACACACCCTTGCTTACCTGTGCTTAGCTGAGCACAAATAGAAGCCGAGGAGCTCCAATGTGCTTACACCAAGCATGACACATGCCCTTTTCATGTCAGCTGCTTCTTCTGGTTACACCACCGCATTAGAGCTCCTACATGGTTAGGTACCTGTGGACACTGTCTCCCATTTTGCTATTCAATAAATTTAGCTCATTTACATACTCCACTGCCTCAGTCCCTTGTTACACCACTACACCAGAGCCTATGTCTTTAGCAACCACTGTTACCTGTTATTCTTTTGGCTCTGCATGCTACTCACTATAATGGAAAAATACATGATTCACATTTATTTGACTTTTTTTGCATGATCGCGTTTGCGCTCTGCTGCACTACGCTTAAATGGTCAGAATCGGCCAAAAACAATAAATTTCATTTTTATAATTTTAAAACACTTTTACATGCCAATAGTCATAGTTTTGGCCACTGGCTTGCCTAATAATCATAATACATGCTTTACTTTGAGCTGTCATCCCCCCGTTTTGATTTTTGCAGAAATGTACACGGTTAGTAACCAAATACATTTCTGCTGCAGATACGTCTCTGACACTGATTCCTGTCTGGTTGCTGACTCACTAATTCACCTCATTTGCATGGTTTTCACCGGCAAATAAGGTGATATAGCAATAACCCACACCTGGGTGTGGGTAATGTGGGATTTACCCATGGTTGGCATGGTTTGGTCCCTAGGGCAAAGCCCGAGGGACCAAAGACAACCGTGGGTAAATCCCGCATTACCCACACCCAGAAGTGGGTTATTGCTATTATACTATGACATTATTTAAGAAAAGAAATAATTACTTTTCTTAAATAATGGCATTGTATAATGCCTCTTTGCTGTCCTTCCGCAGCTGTCTGGTATCCGCAGCAGTTCTGATGTACTGCACATGCCTACGCAGAACATCAGAGCTGTGGCCAAAAGCAACGGAGAAAGCAAGATCTCCATTGCTTCTTACTGTTTCGCTATGTTAAATGGGTTTAACATAGCGAGACAGCTTTAAAATAAGCAACGGAGATGTCCGTTGCTTATTTTAAAGCTGTCTCGCTATGTTAAACCCATTTAACATAGCGAGACAGGTTTAAAAAAAAAAGCAACGGAGAAAGCAAGATCTCCGTTGCTTTTTACACACTGTGTCACTATGTTAAAGGAGTTTAACATAGCGAGACAGCTTTAAAAAAAGCAACGGAGATCTCCATTGCTTTTTTAAACCTGTGTCACTATGTTAAACTCTTTTAACATAGCGAGACAGTGTTTTAAAAGAGACTTATACTAATGGAAAAAGTCCGGGCGACCGGACCTTTTTCTATTAGTATAAGTCGATTTACAACGTGCACGCTGGCCAATCAGCATGCACGTTTTAGAATATTAATGGGGGGGTCATGGTATAATTAGCATTATTCCATGGTGTCCATGTTAGAATAATGCTGGGAGGCTCATGCACGACCCCAGCCTTGTTTACTGGATCACACAGACTCCGTACTCCATGTTCGAGCTGTGCCACTATTCTTAAATGGAGTTTAGCTCTGTGTAAGCTTTATTGAATCCTGGGGATGTTTTGCAAATCTAGATATCCATAGACAGCTTAGATTGTACTTTGAAACAGTTTAATATGTAAGATTACATTCATCCTTATCATATTTATGAAAATTAAGCAAAGATTATGGGATGACCAGTGTAGCAGTAGTTAACAGTTGTTGTCATACAGCTGTTTATTCTCCAGTTAATTTTACAGCTAGGGTGAATATTCCCTAGTGATTTTACATATCCTTCCTGCATTACATTTTTTTTTTCATTTGTTTGTTTGCTTGTTTGCTTGCTTGTTTGTTTTGATGAAGTGTTCCAGTTTCCTGCTATACTCCAGGGACATGCCACTAAATCAATTATTGATCAGTAAATTTGTCCATGGTATACATGTGGTATATAAAGAACTGTGTATAGGAATTCTGGCTTAGAATGATACTCCACCCAGAATTGTTTATTTTCCTTATATCTTTTGCTTGACAGGATAGGATCCGACTCCCAAAACACCATGAATATGACAAAGCAGGTAACTGAGAATGAATTATTGGATAAATGGGCAACATATATCTTTACTGTGCAAATTGTTTCTAAAGTGGTTAGTCTCTGCATTATCTTATCATAAATATAGCAAAGTAGAAGAGAAAATTGCCAAGCATGCACATTTGAGCAGCAAGCACTTTAGCTGCCTGTTTTAGGAATATTTTAACTCATGGCAGATTAGAATTTGTGTAATCGACTAATGTCAATGGGGCTTTGAGAAGCTGGTTGCCAACTCTGATCCTTGCTGTGGGTGTGGTACTGCTAATTTTGATGAAGTGAAGAAAAAAATACAATTTGACTTTAAGGATGGTGGCATTGCACTTCAAGTAGTTAACCATGCATTAAGGCAACACTTACATGCGTTTTGGCTATATATGCAATGCAACTTGAGTAGCTAGAGTTAGAGTCATGTGAGACTTTGAAGGAACCAATGTAATGCCATATTGCCATTGAACAGAGATAATAGAAAGTTTGTAATACATTAATGGAGATATATGGCCATGAGGTTTACACAGAATAAAAGTCAGTTTCTTTGGAAGATAAAGTGAGGTGAAAACAAATGAGGGAGACTGAATGAAATTTTTAAAGAGGAAGAACATTATAATTGTTTGGATACTAAAAAAAAACAACATCAAGGATGATAATATGAATTGGATATTTCTAGAATTCTGTGGGCAGTGAGAATACATATATGTTGCCGCTGAATGTTGTTGAAAAACCCATTGGAAAATCAGAAGTGATTCTTTTATAGGTTGTGTCATAGTTTTGAGAAAAAGCAGTTGTAACAAATCTAGCAACATGTAAAACAATGTTCAAATGAAGGATGATACATGCATGGGATTCTGATATCTCAGAAATAATTTAGAAGAAGGCACAGTTTACTGAGTGTATAAAGAAATATTGTAGGAGAAAAAGAAGGTATAAGTTGATTTTAAAACAGAGTAGTAGGTGATTTTACCAAAAGGTTTGCAGTAATTTACCATTGCATTGTCAGCACTGGACAGGAATCAAGGTTTGCCACAAATGATTAATAATGATGTGGAAGAAAGATAAGATAAATACTCCCTTATAGTTGTGGATAGTTTAGGTACAGTGGAGTTTGACAATGAATGGGAAAGGCAGATATATCAGAATGAAGGAGCAAACGTTTTTCATTGTTCCCTGTGAAAGTCAAGATGGAATTGAACCCATTTGGTGCCCTAGTTTTCAGCTGTATAGACCACTGACTTATTTTGCTATGTTATGCTAAACAGGACTATTCGATGTGGAATGGTTTATATCTGCTGCAAGTTATTTTTCTTTAGAATTTCTTTAAATATTCTTATTGAATTATCACACTTCAAAATGTGACATGAGAATGAATGCATTAATAAAAAAACAAACCATAGCAACATTTCCATTATTTTCATACAATATACATATATTTTCTTTTTAATAATTTGTATTCACTCCAACATTCCATAAATTTATCATTCCCTGCCTTCTTTTAAACCTTGATGCTCCTCCACCTCCATTAATGTGTAATTTGAGCCATCCCTTTTCTAAAGATCCCACCTCCATTTCTTTTATCTCTTGTAGAGTATTTAAAGCTTCAGTTATATTTGGATTAGATTTTGACTTCCCTTTTCAAGTAATTAATTGCTTTTTAGACAGCCAGTAACATTAACCTAGCAAGGCCTTGTTATGTCTTGGCAATTCAAATCATATACCTCAGTTCAGAAGAATCATTTTCATAATTACAACAATTTCTCCCCCAGCATTTGTGATAAAGTACTCTGCTGATAATTCCCAAACTGCTGTTTGTTAAATTCTCAAAAAACATGTTCCCAATTAGCTCCCTTTTCCCATCACTCCTTCAGCATTTGCTAGCAACCTGAGTAAAAATTCTCTGAAGTCCACTTACAGTATAAAAATACCTGTGCAAATGCTTCCATGCAAAATTTCTAAATCATTTGGACTTTGTTACATACCTAGGAGCCAGACAAATACCTTCCAATTGTTCCTTTGTAAATTGCCTTTCCATTCTCTTTCCCCATCTTTTCCAACCTGTCTAATTGATTCTTACATTTCTTAGACAAGATTTTATATGAGCTACTCATCGTTCATTTTTCTAAGAGCAGTTTCTGCTTTAGACTCACCTAAAACTCTATCAGATCAGATCTTTCACATATAATTCCCCTATCTGTTTTGCTTTGCCTATACTCTGTTATCAAACCTTGGAATGGAAGACATTCTCTCTAACTTACACTTGAAACTTCCCTTTATCCTCATCCCATTATATTACCTTCAACGCTAGTTATTTGCTCTTAATATCTTGGTTTCTTTGCTAATTTCCTCCAGTAAATTCAAGATTCTTCTTGTGTATATTCTATGCCTCAACCCAAAGTCATTCCTATTGGTAAAATCTTGCTTAGCCATTCCTGTATTTCTTTAGTTCTTAGAATACTTTCTGCTACTTTATGAATATAACATTTTGTATGGCTGTTGTCATTCTCCTTAAGGACCTGCAGCTAACAACATACTCTCTCTTTATTTCTTGAATTCTCCCTTGTTTCATCATCATCCCTTTCCACTTTGATTTATAACCTTTTGTTTGTATTATGTATATGATGCCTGACTGCATATCTCTAAAGTATCCCTCAATGCAGGTAATCCTAAACCACCTTATTCTCTGGGGAGAGTCAACTTATTCCTCTTAGCCCTTGTCTTCTTCCACTCACAAATAAATTCCATTAAATATATTAATTGCTGTCTACAATTTCTCATCTAGATGAAATAAATACACATGTATTGTATATAAAAATAAAGAAACTAAGAACATTTTCACTGTGCTTATCTTATTATCTCTATCCACAATCAAAAGTTACACCTCCTATTTTTGCCTTTTATTTTGTTTAGTCTCTTCTTATATATCCTTAGCTGTCATAGCAGAATCATTTTTTAATTCATACACCTAAATACATCATCTTATCATGTCCTCATAAACGTGGTTATTGCTCAACCAATTAATTCATGGGTACATAGTTTGAAACTCTAGTCTTTGTTTTGTCTCCATTTAATTTATATCCTTAAAAGACCTGTGACTGTCTTAAAATGTTACTCAACACTGAAATGTTCATTTCTATATTTATCAAGTACTAAATAGTATCTACAAATAAAACTAACTTTTCATGATTACCATATGAATTATTTCCTTTAATTTGCAAGTAAATAGTAAAAAGGACATCCCTATTTGCTCCTCTATTCAGACACAGCTCAATAGAAAGTAACACTCTCACCTTAATTCTTAGCTCTGATTTGTCGTATAGCCATCCTTAACTTTATTATTCTATAAGGAAACACAAATCCTACTATTGCCTTACTCCTAAAATCCCAGTTGATTCTATCACATACTTTTTCTGTATCAAGAACTACCAACAATTAATCATATAGACACATTTCAATTATATACTTATAAAGTGTTCATGTCTATACCAACTAATAGAAAAGCAAATGTGTTGCCAACACTGATAGACATGGATAAGTGTGGTTTTATGGGGGAAACAAAAATTTAGCAACTTTAATAGATCAATGATGATCCAGAGGGAAGCTAAGTGTAATAAAATGGGAAGAGACTAAGTAGCACCACCATTGACATCATAATGGGATTAATGTTAGTCACTGTCATGTTATATACCTTCTGTAACAGGAATGTTTCTTTCTTTTCTGGAATGACCATCATTTATGCTTGTTTCAGAGCCCATTTTACATTATACTAAACAGTTATACAGCTGCAATCCAAAAACTAGTTAAACAGCAGGCCTTTGTTCAAACTGTCCTTTTGTAGTCCAAGAAGAATTTTCAGTCCCCTCCCCCACACTACTTCTGAGGTGACCGAGCCTTGCAGTTTCACGTGTGACAGATGCTACTGGAAAAAAAGAGATTTAAGAATAATTTTGTTCCCCATAGCCTCCAGTGGAAAGATTTTTATTTTTCTTTATTTTTTTTTTACCTGGATGTTGTATTAAATACATTCCACAGGATTCAATAAACTCTGTGTAGGAATAGTGTTATTCCTACATGGAGTGAATGGTGCTCACGTATGCATAGCCTTCTCAGCAGCATGCCTTTCATATTAATGAAGGTGCGCTACTGAGAATGAATCTGCAGGCATAAACATTGAATGAGTGCAGGGGGCATATCACAGTACTGTCTGCAGATCCAGCACACACCCTGCACTCTCAACGTGCTGCACTGCACTTTTTAAATACTTTCAGTGTCTGCAGACACTGAACACAACTAATAAAACAGTAAAACAGTGTCTGCGGACACTGAAACTATAAGTAGGACTTGAAATAAATGCAGGGGGTGTGTGACAGGCACTGTCACACACCACCTGCATTGTGAAAGTGCCGTACAGCATGTTACAATGCTTGCAGTGTCCGCAGACACTGAAAGCATGATTGTCAATGAGAAGAAATGCAGGGGTTGTGTTACAGGATCTGTAACACACTCCCTGCATTGTCAAAGTGCCATACGACACTTTATAGTAAAATTATGTCCATGGGCACACACCTCATCCTCTTGCAGCAAGAAATCTGGATAAAGCCATGAAATAAACATGGGACAAAGGTCCCAAACACCTCTCAACCACTTAGAGCAAGAAATTTGGACAAAGCCATAAATAAAAGTGGAACAAAGGCCCAGAAATAGGGACAATTTTTAAATATAGCTCTTACAAACTTAGAAAGTTGATAGAATAACAGGTTGTGCATTACAAAGGATTAAGTATCAGTTGTAGTAAAATATCTAATTAAAGTAGTTGTATTATTTTTTTCCACTTTCAAGCGTAGGTGTGTGGGATTGCGCGTCACGGTGCTTTGCTCAGCATTGCTTAAATATCTTGTAGGAGCTAAATACAAATGTATAGCTAAAATCTTCAACGGCGAGATAGCATAGTGATTAGAGTTCTGGCTTTGCATGCAGCAGTTCATATGGGTCGAGTCCCAAGACATCCCCTTGATTTTTATATGGGAAAGCATTGCTAAAATAATTTTTTATTTTTTAATGATGTAGTAATTGATATTTGTTAACCAGGGTAGTGCAGCTGGCCCAAAATTGAAGTTTCAGTGGATATAACATGTAAAATCCTCCATGTAAATACAAGTGTCCCATACAGTATAGTCACACCCCAAGGTAATGTAATGAAAGCACATAGAAGGACATCGTGTAAAGTAAATTATATACACTTAATAATACTTCAGTAATGATTAATTAATTTGCAATTCTGAAATATTTCTGAAATGGAAACTTAACAATGCTTAGCAGTGCTTAGCTCTGCTTAGCTGGTTTGAGCATTGCTTAGAAGTATCATTCTAAGGAGCATTCAGCCCAGCTAAGTGGATTTGTGCACTGTTAAACACCACTCAGCATGTACCCCTTTAAGCACTGCTCAACTCAGCTTAGCGAGTTTGCGCACCACTTAGCTAAGCTCATCATTTTCAAAATGGTCCAGTGATGGCAAAGGGTGGGAATATGGCCTTATTTAAACCATAGAGGTGGGAATACAGCCACAGTCTGTTGTAGTTTAATCTGTGCAGGCACTATGGTTGGAGTTTGTGAGGGAGCGTGCTTTTGGGTTTAGCGCTGGGGCATCTTGGAGTCCAGGGTCATGGCTGGGCTCCTTCTTAAAGACCATGACCATAGACTGCTGCAGGGCCAGTACCATTGCTCACAGAACAAAATGAAGGCCTGGGACCTTCTGGCACACGATCTCACCACTGCTACTGCAATGCCCCGAACTGGCGAGCAGGTACGACATCATTATTCTGACCTAAAGCATAGGAAGGTGGTGCACTTGGCCCAATGGATCCAAGAAGCTCGAAATGGAGATGCCCGAGTAGTGAGGAATTATCTCTCCCATATCAGTACCAAAATCTTGTTTGAGTATGTGATAGCTATGTATTCTTAATGTTTCTTTCTTTCCTCTATAGCTGCAGAGGAGAGGGCTAACAACCTTGAGGCCCATGCTGACAGATTGCTGAGGCTGCAGTGAGAGTCTGTGAGTACAGATTTATCTTGCAGTATATAGTGTAATAAATAAGAAGAAGTACATTGTTTACTACCAGTAGGTATAGTGTGTTCTGAGTGTACTGAATAAATAAAAAGTTTGGCAGACCAATATTGATCTACAGGATATGCAGTAGTACTGAATGTAGAATATCATCTGTAAGAAAGCACTGTGTCATGCTACTAAAATAAAGATTTATACCAGAAACTGTGTTGTTTCATCTGGTTTGTTGTTGAAGAAATAGAATGTGTAAAATAAGATATAAATGAAATATGTCCTGCACTAACATCTAGTAATGTGTAATGGATTACAGTGTGTCCCCTGCAGCATTGCCTTGTGTTAACCTTTGCATTTCAGATAAATGTACTCCTGAATGTGGGTATGCTGATGCAGGCAAGTATGAGAGTGCAAGAGGTGGGAAATGCAAATATAATGATGTCCAACATTCACATATACTAGGGGTTAAATGTGTGCACCTGCTTTCAAAGGATTAATAGACAGTACAATAACTATCTGTCAGGCATGTATGTTCAACTGTCACTACAGTCTTTGCTGACACTCCACTTAGATTACAAGGTCAGACTGTCTAACCAAGTGAGTATTAGGTAGAAATCAGTCAAGTAAGATATAGCAATTCCCCAGTAACTCAGTGTGTTGTGAAATAGATCTGTTATTTGTTTTTGCACACACAGACCATGGTTTGAATCCAGGGAGTGGCACTAAGATGTGTGAATATTTATAGACAAGTAATCCTGAATATGTGTACAAATAGTCAGATAGTGTTAACAGATATTTTCTCCACATGTTTTATAGGTAAAGAACTGATTGTAGTAGGTGTATGATTGGTATACTAATAAACTTTGTGCCAAAACTTTCCAGTGTCCAACCCCATGCCTGCAAAAGACAGCGGGATAGGTACAAAGATCATGCACACTTCCCGATACATGTCTTTCAAGTATCACGCTGTCACAGCTAGTGATCACTGCTGCCAATAACCTTGGACACAGATATGAATCTAGTTGAGGAATGCCAGTAGCACAGTCACACATCAGTGCAGGCTACACCTTGTTAGACAGATATCTAACTCTGACATGTATGAGTCCCCTCCAGTCATGTACCCAGAGTACTCACACTTTGCCCCATGCCATTCCAGCTTGACATTTAACAGTTATATATGTGCTACAGAAGCTATGGTCCACAGGTAGATGTAAAGTGTGGGCAGACCTGTAGAGTATTGAGCAGTACTGTTATGATTAATAGAAGCCTATACAGTTGTTAATGGACTTTTTTCTCCAGCCTCACCCCTTATCTGCATCAATAATTATTATCCATATACTATGGGTATGTTGTTCTCAAAATCTAATGTTGGGACTTGTGTTCTATTATTGTTCATATATTTAATTTTGTACATATTAACATACCTTGTTCAAATACCATTGTTGGTGGCCTATTGCTACACATTTAACTGGCATGCTGTTAAAATGTGATTCCTTATATGCATGTGTTCTGTTTGGTATGCAATTGTGTGAATTCCACTGTTCTGGGTTAATTGGAACACCCATGCATGTTGTTATAACTAATTTTGAAATGTTTTGTTCATGACTAACCAATACAGTTTGTAAAACTTCAACACCATAGCATGTTTGGGAAGGCCAATCCTGGCAGATCCACCTGTCCCTCCTCATCTGGTTGTGGCACCAGGCCCAACCCAGAACTGTCCCCTCCACTGGTCCTGCACCACCCTTGGGTGGAACCACCTCAGGGGATGGGGCACATCCCCCCTGGGTGCGGACGCAGAGAGGAACCAGTCAGCTGCAGGAAGTCCTGGGGTATGGTGCGCAGTGTCATCCACTCAGAGTTGGATGTATGCAGGCGTCAGATCGAGGGCAGACTGGAGCACCTCAAGGGGCAGCCTGCTCCTGTTGTCCAGCCCCCAGCACACCCACCTTTGGGGCTGTGAAGGTACAGTGGTGACTGCCCAAGTGTGGGGATCTCAGTCCCACTGTATCCATTTGGGGGCTCATGGGCCACTGATTCCCAACCACCCTCCCCGTTCAAAGGTCTTTACCTCCCTCATGCATCATATACCACCCCTGTCTGCTGTCTTGTGTGTCTTGTCTGTCTGCGAATGCAACCTATCCTACCCAACCTACCTCCCCAAATATACCTACACCCCTTTCCCAACATCCCACTCTCACCTTAAAAAGGGCATCTGTCCCATAAAATAAATCATTGCCCCATACATAGCTCTAGATTTTGCCCCCATGTACAGTGATGTAAATCCATCTACCCTCAAATTACTCTACAAATGTATGTTGCCAATACCCCTCCCTGTGAGGTGTGAGGCTGTAATTTCCAAATTTCCCACATTATTCACACCTGTTGCTGTAGAAGAAGTGTAGAGCTATGGTCCTTTCCTACACTTGTCCTGCACATCCTGAGCTGCTTTTCCTAATGTTTTATCCCCTGCTTGTCCCCATGTCACCACTTTCTTATCACCCTTTTTTATTTTCTTTTTTTTAAAATGAACACGGGTTTAAGCAGCACTAAGTGAAGCTAACCACCTTTGGCATCATTTAGCATCAGACAAATCTGCTTACAACTGCTTTAATCACTCTGTCTCCATAAGCCTCTGTTCTTCCCACCAACAAAGTAAACAGCCCTGGCAGGTCTCAAACCCAGGATCCTGTGCACTACAACCAGAACAACATACCACTATGCAGTATTGAGCTGTGGGGATTTGTAATGCCTTTACAAACATATCATGTATTACAGTCATTTAAAATAAGGGAAAAATTACACATCCTTGGCAAGTCTTAAACCCAGGGACCCTATGCACTCTAGTCACAGCATCTACAACTACTCCACACAAGGTGCACCAACTAGCAATGTTTCAGTAAATATAGCATGCAGGATGGTCATCCAACATTAAAGAAAAAACTTGTGGAATTAGTAATGCTTTATATATATATATATATATATATATATATATATATATATATATATATGTATATATATATATATATATATATATATATATATATATATATATATATATATATATATACTCAATCTCTTAGTGCAAGAAAACTGGACAAAGCCTGACCAAGTGGGGGGACAAAGGCCAAACAATAGGGACATATTTTAAATATGAATTTTATAAGCTTAGTTTAACATATATTTTCTGATAGATGTCAAGTCTGAAACACAAATAACTGTCATTATTTAGTGACTTCAGTGCTCACGTGATCCCAGTGATTTGTCAGAAATCCACAACAGTTATGTGGAAGAGACAAAAAATATGAGCCACACATCTGGACAGTCTATGAAAATGTAGGCAGACGACAGGTATGAGTGCAGTCATGTAACAGTAGGGAAACAACATTGAGAGCTGCCAACCATTTTACTCAGCACCTTCTGAACTGCAGTCAGATCAACACAACACTACTCCAAATCAACTCTAGGTAATTGCTCATGCATTTGCAAATATATCATGCACTACAGGGATGTAACTGTATGGAAAAACAGACATCGCTGAGAAATTGTCTACCCACAACCATTTTCATTACAGTCACAGCAACATACCAGTAAGCCTACTGACCTCTAGATTATAACGACTGTTTGAACAAACATATCCTGATTGCCGGTCACACACTACTCCTATATATACTGTCCCAAGTCTCAGTATACTTGGAATACTGAGGTCTTATCGGACATGTCTCAGTCTGCCCCTACAAACATATACGGGTGATAGACCACCAGCAACTGTAGCAGCATGCACAACCAGATGGAAAAGGATCTATGACACTCACATCTGCCCCTCTCCCTACTCAGCCCAACAAACATTTACACACTACACTGCTACACAGTCTTGACAGTCTGTTAACAATGGCCAGACATACATAACTCTCAACTGTACAGATTTCCACAGAATTCCCAGGGTTTGGGGACCATATTTGTGGCCTCTTCCTCATAATGTTTCCAGGATTCTGCTAAATCACTGGGATGATATTAGGAGTGAAGTCACTAAATAATGATATTCATACCTCTGAACCTCTTTGTGCAAGACATCTGGACAAAGCCTGACATACTTGGGAGACAGTGGCCCAAAAATAGGAACATATTTTAAATAATGGCATTATAAACTGAAATAGTTGCTGGAGTGACAACGTTTGTATTAACGTACATTTTCTGAAGGATATGAAGTCTGAACCACAAATGGATGTCATAATTTAGTGACTTCAATCCTTAGGTTATCCTATTGATTTGCCAAAAACAAAATTTGTCTGAGGAACAGACCAAACATAAGAGGTAAGCCTCTGGACATTCTGCAGAAATCTGTACAGTTGAGAGGTATGTCATATACATATCAGTGTCAGACTTCAAATCATGCAGGAAATGCATGTCCAGACAAACCCTGTTACTCTAGCAATTTTATAACTGTATAACAGCAATACTTACAATCTGTCCTTAAATCTGGAACGTTCTCCCCATTTTATTGGACCTTATCCACATTTCTTGTTCTAAGAGGTATTTCCACCCACCCTCTGTAATGCTGTAGCTCCCACACCTCCATAGTGTTCTCATCACAGGGAAGGAAAAGGGGCAAGGCCCACATGAAGGACTTAATTATAGCACTGCATTGCCATGCCATTGGCTAATGGAAGGACAACACAGCTGTTCTGGATGCAATTAGCAAGTGGGAGACATCAACTGGTACACAGGCCATCACCTTCTCATGAACATTACCTACAAAAGACAAGCTGCTGCCTATGCCAAACAGGTCTGAACCTTTCTACGTAAAGAAAAACTGTGACTACAGAACCTACACATCTTCATTACTCTGAGAAAACTCTGCACCACTATAACAGGTATGTCAAACAATTAATTATGTAATGGAATGCAGAAGGGGGATGCAATAATGGGAAATAGGAAGTTAAACAATAGGTCTCAACAAGACTTGCTGGACTCACATGTCACTGTCCAGCACCTACGACCATCCCTGCTGGCTCTGTCTGCAGTGACATAGATCACAGCTCTGGCCCCTGAGTCACCCCAGCAAAGGTCAGCTCACATATGACTACTACTGGAGTATCTGTTGTACAATACTGACTGTAACACTGCCAGGCCAACTACATGGGATGTTGTAAATATTCACATGTCACTTGTGAATGCTTCTATGATAGATATGCTTGTCTTACAAATGTAAGAGATCTATATAGGGTATGTGCATAGTAAACAACTGGCTCAGAAGTGTGTGTTGAACTGTATGTTATATACTGAGCTCATACCTTTCAACTGTCCAGAGTTTTCCAGACTGACCACATGTTTGCCTTATATTTGTAGTCATTTTCTCATACAGTTGTGTTTTGTCTGGCAAATAACTGGCAAATCAGTAAAGACTGAAGTCATAACATAATAGGATACATTTGAATGTCAGATATCATAACTGTCAGAGTATTCCTGTGAATGCAAAACCTACTTTGCTATTAACTGTCTAAGTGTGTTACAGCAATATTTATAAACTGTCATTATTTTGGGGCCTTTCCCCCCCTGTTTATGTGTGCCTTTGTCCAGATGTCTTGCTCTAACAGGTTGAGAGGTATGACTGAGCTGCAAGAATATAAACACAGTGAACCATACTGACAAAGAACAGAAATGTATATTAAATATAACCTGTGCACATGTATGTAGTAATAATAGTAGCTGGAAGCCTCAAACATGCATACATGAGTTGCAAAACATCAGGTAAATATGCTGTACTTGTTTTACAAATGTGTAATCTTAGTTTCAGTGCATCAAACAGACATAAATGTCTACAGCTACAGTTGTTGTATTGCCTTGAAACAGAAATACTTACTTGTTTGAATATAATTACTAGGTTGA
Source organism: Protopterus annectens (assembly GCF_019279795.1). NCBI lineage: Eukaryota > Metazoa > Chordata > Ceratodontiformes > Protopteridae > Protopterus > Protopterus annectens. The sequence continues at coordinate 52,627,531 of NC_056738.1, read as the reverse complement.
AATTGGAAAAGTGTTTGTGCTATGACTTTGTGTCCAAGCCTACACCAAACATCTATAAGGGCACCTACATAGCTGTATGGACTCAGCAATACCTCACTGGACAAAATCATCTCTTCTCAAGGTAGATTAAATCTCTGTGGGGGACAGCAGCAATACACAACCTCCATAATAGGTGGAAATATTGGCTGTACAGGGCCAAGAAATAGCAGGTGCCAAATTGGAAGCAATCTCACTTTTGTCTGAACAAGCAGATAAAGACACAAGTGAATTACTCTAAGGCTAAATTTGAGTGCAAATTGGACACATCCACCAAGGCTAATCACAAGGCCTTCTTCACATATGTCTGCAATCTCAGAGACAATACCCAAAGCTTGTCTATACTGGTGGTTAATAACACCACACATACACACACACACATACACCATAGATATAGCCAACCTGCTGCAGACAGGTTAAGTAAAAACCTCACCCCCCATGTCCTCCCATCATTAAAGGAGGACATGCACAGCACCTGCCCCCCTCCCCTTATCATCAGAGAGCAGGTCCATAATGCCCTCTCAAGAACAACAAACTGAAGTCTCCATTGGACTTGATAGCATCCCTGGCTGCATCCTACATGAACTGAGCCATGAGCTCAGCTCCATTACACACTGTAGTCAACCAAAGCTTGAGCACCAGTGCTATCCCATCTGCACAGAGGACAGCCGCTGTCACCCCTCTACACAAAGGTGGAACATCCAGTGACCCAACCAATAATATGCACATCAGCCTAACTAGCCTGATCTGCAAGACCATAGAAGGCATTATCAAGGACCTTATAAACAGGGACATCAGCAACCTCAAAATGCTTGAGCCAACATAGTTTGGTATTGTCAAAGGGAGATCAGGCCTGTTAAACCTGGTTTACTGCTTTGAAGTGGTCAACAAACACATGGGCGAGGGGAAGATGGTGCACACTGCCTGCCTTCACCTAGCCAAATCCTCTGACAATAATCACAAGTTGGCCATAATACATAAGCCTACACAGCTAGGCATCAACCTGTATGTTACCAGATGGGCAGCTAACTGGCTCAATGATAGTACCCATTCAGTCAAAGTAGTGGAAGCCACCCCTTGTAGTAGAACCTTAAAGAGTGGTCTATCCCAAGGATGTGTCTGTGGGCCTTTACTGTTTGGGATATACTGTTCTAAGTGCACGAAAAAAACAGTGGTCTGTGGCTGACTAGGTTTACAGATGACTGCAGGCTGGCCACTGTCTTATATCTGCCTAGTGATCTGAGCATCCTCCAAGAGGCTCTTACCCAAATTAATGACTGGTGCCAGAAGCATTGCCTCAACCTAAATGACAGGGACTGCATCATTATCCCTGTTATGGTAGATGTCATCCACACTGGTTATGACAGTAATAACAATGTACTGAGCATGCAATCAGGCACCATTGTATGGATGGCTGTCTACGTGGCCCACTTCACAAATAAGGGTATGTCATCCAGGAACCAAGATGCCATAGTATCCCTGTACTCCTCTCTTAACAGAGCCATTACTGAGTATAATGGCTCATTTGGCATGTACCTTGCCAACCATATGCAGCAGTTGCAGAGACCACAGACGTTCCTGACCAGGAAAATCCAGGGTCCACAACACCTATCCTATACAGATAGGCTGAAAGCCCTGTTGCTGTACTCAGTGTCATACAGACTGAGCATAGGTGATGTGTGTCTGACTAACAAGGCCATTCCCAAACCAGCCTTGATGAAGTTTATGCATATCCGTAAGACAAACTCCACTCACACAACCCACACACAAGGCCCTCGCCTGGCCTGTGACATGAATAGTAATTGTTGGTGGCATAGATTTGTGTCTCAAACAATACACTGTCTATAAACTACACTCCCTCCCCATGTCTAGCAGAGTACCTCTCTAGTCTTCTTTAAGAAGAAGCTGGATGACTGCATGTGAAACACAAAAGACACCCCTGGGATCCCACCTGTGTCCCAGTTGGACAGGGGAAACAGGTGTTAACTTTGAAGTTACATGGGCAAACATCTGGGCTAAGCTTATGAGGACATCTGGGCCAATAGCCTAGTGTCATCCTATGAAACTATGCACCTAGTACTTTACATGTTTCCTGTATGTATTACAGACTGTCCTGCAATGTTATCATATATGAATCCCTGTGAGTCTGAACTGTGTAGTTATTGCATTGATAGAGTATTCTCTTGTTCCTTTATTAGTTATTGTCACATATTGTTACACATTGTCATTTTGTCTGGTCTATATAGCACTAAGTCTCTTGGAGTACTTGCATATGCACATGGTGACACTGTATAGCTCAATCCAATAGCCTTAGTCTTGGTCACACTTATCATTTTGCTAATAACCTCATCACACAGTAGGATTTGTCATCCTTTGTTGAGGACCTTACAGTAGCTGTTAAAGAGATGGATTGTGTCAGTCAGAACTACCTTAAAGTATGATCTGAAGGGCCCATAGGTAGCAAAGTTGTGCCCGACTTTAACAGGAGTGTGTGTTGTGTGTGTGTGTGATTCAAAACTCAAATAGCAAAGTGTGTGTGACAGCTACTTTGCCAGTGACCCAAAGTACTGGTTGGACAGAGAGACTGACAGATGTTTTGGATTTACCACACTGCTGAGATGTTAACCTCATAGGTGTGTCAGTGTGGAGTGTTATTGAGGTTGTGGAGAGAGAGGGAGAAACAATCCCCACACTGACTGTGACCTCTTTGTGCTCTGAAGGGTAACTGTACTTTAATGTGCATGTAGTTGTCAATCTCCCATTGTGTACATCCCTCACTGGTGGTAGTGGTGAGTATTTAGACTCCCCTGATAATTATGCCAGTGCAGGGGTGACACACTGACAGTACGTACTGGTGGATACAGATGGCATATCACATCATGTACCACCATTGAGCCCCTCTCACTCTGATAATGTCATACTGGGTTATTTCGCAGATTGCCCAGGTCTTCTTGACCATTCCTGATATACTCTGCCTAGGTGAGTGTGTACTCCACACCTGAATCTGATTGCTTTACACCTATGGCTACCATACCTGGTAACCCTTGCAGCAGGACAGCAAGTTATAGGTAGTAGTAGTGGGTGGCACTGGGTCAGAAGCAGTGCATACATACTGAGAATACATTGTAAGGGAATGGAGCAGTACCAGATACCCAGGTACCATCACTGTACCACCATGCATCTGGCATGCCACAGACACATTCCCAAACTATGTGGAAAAACATCATGTATTGTTCAGCTGGTGTGCAGAAATACACATTTGTCTGGCAGTGGGGTCTACATCTCTCAGGCACATTTACACATTTCACAAACATCTGAGTATTGAAGATGTCAGACACCTACGAGTAGGTCAACCTACAACATATATGCACTGATCTCAGTTATTGTGTAGCTCAGATGTTCCTGGAATGGCCACATGCACCTGTAGGAACCCTCACCTATTTGCGGTATTTTGGCTTGAATACATAGTACTGTAACGCTGCCCATAGGGGGTAACCAGCAGCCGGTGGTACTGATGTGTGTGGACACATAACAACACAGTTTGTCACAGCAGACAGGCCACTGGTGGTATTCCATGTACCATACTAGGGTACTAGGCTGTGGGGCCTGAGCAGCTATATCCCTAGGCCACATGTTAGCCCATGTGTATGCAAGGCAGCATCTGATGTCCCCATCCAACAGGGACACATGTGGTATCCCAAGGGTGTATGTGCCATTAACCATCCAGTTGACCATGTTATGCCTGCAAAGGTGTAGGTACCTACTCTGCCTGATGTGGACAGGGTGCCTATTCCCCTGCAGGTTGAATGTGTGTGACACACATCCAAGCTGCCAACAAGGCCAGTCCAGGTCACTCACCAGATGGAGGCTGTGTGTGTGTGTGTGTGTGTGTGTGTGTGTGTGTGTGTGTGTGTGTGTGTGTGTGTGTGTTAACAGAGTGGAGCATGACCTGCACTCATGCAGCAGTCCCAGCAATGTGGAGTGTGTGATTGCCTGGCATGCCAGAGTGAGGTAACTCTTGAGGGGTACATATGACACTGGGGAGAAGGTTGGCCTCTTAGCCTATAGGTGTACAGTAGATGTCTGATGGGCTATCCCCAGTTGTTGCATGTGCCATCTGATGTGAATGATGAATGGAGAATTATGCACAGTAATGGTCCTCAGTGGGGAACATGAAACACAGGATCAGGAGTGCAATGCATGCTATAATGCCATCATAGTGAAACTACCCCCCCCCCACACACACACACACACACACTGTGCTGATAGATTGCAGGGGTATGAAGTGAATGTTAGCAGTGAACAGTGCTAGCAAGCATGGATGTTCAGGATCTGTACATAACACTGCCCAATGTATGAGGACCTGTGATGTATTTCCCTGTTCATGTCTTTCAGGTGGAATGTCATGACAGTGGCAGCAGCCATTTTCAGACGCTGAGACTGCAGCAATCATAGATGTCATAAGACTGCATCACACAATCGTGCTTGGGGGGCAGCAGCTGCAACATCGGACTGCCCTGTGATCAGACCTAGTTGTCACTATGAACAATCTGGGCCAGCATGGCAGAATTTATGCACAGGTCAGGCACAGAGCCACTGACCTCATCCACCATGCTCAGCAAAGGGCTGCGACCAGGTAATGGACAGCCACAGGTGGGGGTCCTGCTATGCAACCCCACGTACACCAGCACAGTAGATCCTCGCCAACCTTGGGGCAGCCACTGCACCCCAGGAAACCATACAATCATATGCCATGGATGTGGTTCGCACACAGTCAACAGGCAAGGAACATCCAGGTAAGGCCCCAGTGGACATCACTTCAATACTGTATCATTCATACTGGCATCCTTGGAGTATCTGGATGCATATGTTAGGTCAAACTGCATTTGTGGGTGGGGTTTTGTAATGCACACAAGTGCACATCTTTTGCCAATGACAGCAAATTGTGTAGTATCACAGCCTGTACTGTACATGTTCAGAAATGCATAATTTATCCTGTGCAAATGCCACATGTGAGTGGAGTGTGCTGACAATACCTCTCCCCCACAACTTCATAGGCCCCTCTGGTCTAGCTGGATAATGGGACTATATTATAAGATTGACGGGCGAAAACATTGAACAACATATGGTCGACAACATATGGTCAATGTCTTCAAACATTGACTTTATAAAAAGACAAAAAAAAAAAAAAAAAGTACCCTAACGGGTTTAAGCAGGGGGGCAAGCCACCCTGCACCCCCACATCCCCCACTACTTAAATATACCAACTCAGAGACCACACTACATTGCAGTAAATGGAAATCTCCCCTTACAGAGATTTCCGTTTACACGCTTGAGATTCTCAGCGTTCAGTATTCTTGGGTCGACAATGTCAATTTCAACATTGTCGGCTTTCGAGAATATGATATATACCCAATAACAGCTGCCTGAAGCTGGTGAGTATAAAAATGTCTTGTTGTGGCTCACCAATACCCTAGGCATGTTAAGGGAATGCATTTCTCCATGCACACAACTGTTACTCTTAGCCATATTGTAGTATGTGCATGTTCACTTGTGGTTAGGTTAACTGCAGTGCATCACAGTGGTCATCACAGGAGCCTATTCACAGGAGCTGTAACATATTGATATGTATGTTTCTGTAGGTGTTGCCACTATGCTATACAGGGATACATCGATATTGTGTACACGGGTGCAGTGTGTGTTAGTTGAAGGTCCATCACACACTACCACTCCTCATGTATCTCAAAGTTGCATAACAGTAGCAACATTAAGTGGGCATAGCTGCACTGCATGTTATTGAGGGCCTGTAGAGAGTATGCCTGTTGTGGTCTGATTGTGTGTTGTGCATGTCATCTTTCAGAAATTGTGTGGTCTGTATAATGCTTTTGTGCCACCTTACCTGTATGTGTGTGTGTGTGTGTGTGTGTGTGTGTGTGTGTGTGTGTGTGTCTGTGTGTCTGTGTGTGTGTGTGTGTGTGTGTGTGTGTGTGTGTGTATGTGTATGTACACACGTGTGTGTGTGTCTGAGTGTGTGTGTGTGTGTGTGTGTGTGTGTGTGTGTGTGTGTGTGTGTGTGTGTGTCTGTGTCTGTGTATCAGCAAACATTATAGTGCAGGTATTAATTTACTTATGAAAAACAAAGAACACTGGTAGAGCAACCCAAGGCAAAATAAAAGTATAGAAAATGTTATTGTGAGTGCTTTCACGACTAGCACTGCCACTTCATCAGACAATAAAAATCAAACAACTGGCACATTATTTAAACAGACAATAGCCAATGAAATCACACTTCCAATTAAACTATTCATTCAAAAAATAGATTACTATTTCTAAAAATAAAACACATGTATAAATAAGTATTATATACATAAATATACATGTATAGCAACATTCAAGAAAAAACAATAATAAAAAGTGTCCATCTATACATAATTTATCCAAAACCATAAACTTGAATGTATGTTCTTGACATAATCTATGAAGGTCCTCGTGGGGGGAGACATTTCAAATAGAGTGAAAACATCAGAAGTAACATGGATAATAAGGATGAGAGCCAGTAAAGGCTGTGGTTTGAATGGCAAAGTCTGTATTAAGCCATTTTTAAAAAAGAGTGTTTAGATAAATTATGTATAGATGGTGTGACGACCGTGCCCTGGCCCAGCAATCAAGGAGCCTCAATCCTCACCACTAACACCAGGGAGGTCGTCTCATAGAAGAGAAAAGGATAACTAATACACACAGTAAAGTACAATTTCCCTTAAGTGCACACAGAGATCACAGTCAGTCTGCGGCAGGTTGCTCCTTTGCTCACCAGGTCCCCAATAAGACTCCCCATTGGCACAGCTATAGGGTCAGGTCTCAGCCTAGCTGAGCAAGCTAGAACCTCCAATACCCTCTCTGTCCAACCAGTGCTTCATGTCACTGCCAAGTAGCTGACACACCACACACACACTTTGAGAAGAGGTTATACAACCACACAGACACTCGTGGGAAAGGCTGACACTGATTCTCCAGCTGTGCCCCTTTACCCAGACCATACAATAGTAATCCCTGACACCACCCAGCTAATAATATCAGCTTCTAAAAGGCCCTTAAAAGGGTGTCCAGTTATTATTGGGCAAAATTATTATCCAATGGTAATGTAACTATTCAGTCTAGGCTTATTGGAAGGGCTTAGACAGTAAACTCTATAAATATATAATGTAATCTAAAGCATAATTTATCTCTACATAAATCAGCCACAGATAGAAGGTTTTAAAAATATGTAATAATAAATAATTAAACACAAGACAAAACTACTACACCACAGAGATATCTAAGAGTTCAGAGATCACACAGAAACTTAAAATAATACAGTAGGGCAGGTCTTATTTCAAAGAAAAATACCTAATTAATCTTTACCAGCTTTAACTATTCCTACAAGAAATCACAGTGCTAGAAACTTACATATGAGCTTAGGCAGAGTGCTGATAAGTTAGATATCCAATATCAAAATGCTCTCTAGTCTCTTGTGAGAAATAGTATTTAAACATTACTAATAAACATGTCTCTAAGGTCCTCCCAAATTACATCAATTTTGACACTTAGGTTTTCCCAGGCAAACAAACTGCATTATATAACAATCTAACACCTGCACAGAAACGTACAACAATAGAAGACATTTTACATGTATATTCTAACAGAAATCAGAGCAATCAAGCGCATTCCACATCTAAATTCTTGTCTAAACTTTAGCCTTAAAACAATGGGCATGAAACCTTCATCCAGATGCACTGGAGCCAAATTCTAATATGAAAGAATCACAACATGCTTCATTGGGCCTGTAGACTACAATGTTGTCACATATTTTGCAGTTCCACATTTCACAATGTTCTTTTACACTCAAGAAAACATGCCTGTATTTTACATTTATTTACAAATGCCAGAATTATATATCAAATTCTATTTGACTAGGCTGGCAGCCTTTGCCCATCTCTCCCCAATCATCACATATCTTCCCCAAGGGGAACTCAAGCAAGTTTTTCAAGTGCCCCTTGAGAAACATCACTTGAGAGTATCAGGTCTATCTGAGTGTACCTCACCCCATTCCCTGTCTTGAGAGCCCATCTGCATTGGCACTGCTACCCCCACAGCAGTGCTGCACTGACATATATGCTTGCAACCCCAGACTCCATATTAGCAACTTGGCATTTTGCTGACTGGCTCTGTTTAACCATGTTAGAGTGTTCAGATCTGTCATCACAGTGAATTTTCTTCCATACAGATAAGGCTGAAGTTTTCGTAGTGCCCAGCCTATGGCTAGACATTCCTTTTCTACCGCTGCATAGCATTCCTTTCTGGGTTGGAGCCTATGACTGAGATAAACCACTGAGTGCTCTTCTCCCTCTGAAATAATCTGGCTAAGTACAGCCCCCACCCCCATAGTTTGAAGCATCCACCTGCACAACAATGTATTTGCTGTAGTCTGGACTGGCTAACACATGGGGTTCTCCCAAAGCTTCCTTAAGCTTCTGAAATGCCTGCTCACATGCTGGGGTCCACACTACCTTATCTAGCCTGTTCTTCCTTGTCAGGTCTGTGAGGGGAGCAGCTATGGTACTATAATTGGGAACAAACTCTCTGTAGTACCCTGCAGTCCCTAAGAATGCCCTCACCTGCTTTTTGGTAACAGGTGCAGGCCGTGCCTGAGTGGCTTCTACTTTGGCAGGTCCTGGCCTTATCTTACCACTCCCCACTCTATGTCCTATGTAGGAGACCTCTGCCATACCCACCTGAGATTTGCTTGGCTTAATAGTCAACCCTGCCCTCTGTAGTCTGCCCAGCACCTCTCTGACATGCTGAAGGTGCTTTTGCCAGGAATGGCTGTAGATAGCAATATCATCCATGTAAGTAAGGGCAAACTCTCCTGCTGCTACTAAGATATGATCTACCAGCCTCTGGAAAGTTGCTGGGGTATTCTTCATCCCAAAGGGCATCTTTGTGAACTCATACAAGCCAAAAGGAGTCACAAAGGCTAACTTTGCTCTAGCACTGGGAGTCAAGGGCACCTACCAATAACCCTTGGTAAGATCAATGTTTGTAAGATATTTAGCCCCACCCATCTGCTCTAGGGCCTCATCTGTCCTAGGCATGGGGTAAGCATCCGACTCTGTGTGACTATTTAATTTCCTGTAATCTACACAGAACATGTTGCTGCCATCAATCTTTGGCACTAACACCACTGGTGAGGCCCAGGGACTGTTGGACTCTTGAATCACCCCTAGTTCCAACATCTCCTGTATCTCCTCCCGCAGAGTCTATTTGACTCCCTTAGGCACCCTATAAGGGGCCTGCCTGATAGGCCTTTGGGGTCCTGTATCCACCTGGTGCTGCACCAGGTGGGTGCTCCCTGGTTTCCCGGTGAACATGCCCCCAAACTCCTGCAACACTGCTCAGATTTCTTGAACTTGGGTAGGAGATAGCTGCTAGGACACTACTACCCCTTCCACCAAGGTGTCAGCCCGAGCCTCACTGAGGATAGCAGTCACAAGATCTCTCTCAGACTCCTCCTGCAATCCACTGCAAATGCTCAGCACAAGTGCCTTCTTATCATGGTAAGGTTTCATCATGTTAACATGGTACAATTTGTGCCCCTGCCTTCTGCCTAGCACTTCGACCATGTAGTTAACATCGCATACCTTTCTTACCACCTTTTAGGGTCTCTCCCAAGCTGCTTGCAACTTGTTGTTTCTGACAGGAATGAGAACCATCACCTGCTGTCCTACAGCATACTCTCTAGCGTAAGCATTCCTGTCGTACCACACATTTTTCTGTTGTTGGGCTTCTGCCAGGTTCTTCTGGGCCAGGCCCATGAGTTCCCTGAGCCTTGTCCTAAGGTTCAGGACATATGCCACAACAGACTCCTTGTGAGACTCACACTCACCTTCCCACTCATTTCAAATTAAATCTAGAGGTCCCCTCACCCTATGCCCATACAGCAACTCAAAGGGTGAAAGACCTGTGGATTCCTGGGGAACCCTCTGTAAGCAAACAACAGATGTGGAAAATATTTGCCTCACTCCCTCTTAAACTGATCTGCAAATGTCTGTAGCATGGACTTGATTGTAGAGTTTAACCTCTCAACAAGACCATTAGTATGGGGATGGTAGGGGGTGGTCTTCATGTGCTTCACCCCACAGGACTTCATCAGACAAGCCAGCAGGTCTGACATAAAATTGGCACCTCTGTCAGACAGTATTTCCTTTAGGAATCCTACCCTGCTGAAAATATCTAGCAAAGCATTTGCCATCTTCTCTGCCTCAGTGGAGGACAAAGCCACTGCCTCAGGATATCGTGTAGCACAATCTACAATAACTAGGATATACTTTTTCCCTGTGTTACTTGGGGTACTCAGAGGACCTACAATATCCATAGCTACCCTCTGAAATGGCTCCTCAATCACAGGCAAAGGCATCAAAGGAGCTCTCACCTTGTCTCTTGCTTTGCCTACCTTTTGGCACTGCTCACAGGTCCTGCAGTACCCTGTTACATCACTGGAAATTCCAGGCCAATAGAGGTTTTGCATAATACACCTTTTTGTACATTTTATGCCCATATGACCTGCAAAGGGAATATCATGGGCTATGGCTAGAAGTGCCAGACGGTAAGCTCTAGGCACTACCAACTGCTGTACTCTCTCACCTTCTAGCCCCACCTCAGGGGTCCACTCTCTGTACAGTAACCCTTTGTTCCAGTATACAGATTCCCCCTTCCCTTGAGGATCAGGTGCCTCTCTAGCTACCTGCCTCAGACCTTGCAATGTAGGGTCTGAGAGCTGAGCCTGTCTCAAGTCTCTCCTTGTAACCCTTCCCAGCTCCCCTTCCACAGGAAGTCTGGCATCCTCTGACAGCAGTACCTCACTGTCAGCCTGGGTACTACTACACACCTCTTCCTTTGCAGTTACCCTGTCCAAAGGAACATCAGTACCTACAAGCAGCTGTGGCTCACATTCAGTCTCACTGGTACAGTGTAGCTGACTCCCTGAAGTAACCACCTCAGCAGTCCTGGCTGCAAGTTTACAGTCTGTCTGGGTCTCCCCTAGGCTACCAGACCCACATGCTTGTCTCCTAGCCTCACTGCATGTAATTGCATAAGTACATAGTACTGCCTCACCCAAATCCTTCCCTGTCAGGATATCTGCAGGATGGTAGTTCCATACCCCAGTTGTCTCAAGACAAACCACTGTTGGCATTTTGTCTTTCCTACTTACTGGCTCCCTCACCTTTGGTTCCCCATTTTGCCTCTGTGGACATCTGTATGCCACATGGCACCACTGGTTGCATTCAAAACATTTAACTCTAGCTCCTGGATGTATACCTGGACTAGTGGCTTCCCCTGCTACTGGAGGATTCTGTTGGGGCAGTTCATGCTGCCCACCATGGGTTCCTTTAGACCCATGAGCAGTACTGGGGGTCCCTTTCCTGTGAAGGGCTGCCCTGCTTGCTAGGTATAAGTCTCCCTTCTTCCCCAACTCCTCTGAAGTAGCACACTGTTTATCAGCTAACCAGATCCTCGTGTCCTCGGGCAAAGTGCTAAGGGCTTGTTCCCTTACCAAAAGGTCTGCCAGCCTTTCAAAAGTGGTGGCCTGACATCCACTCACCCAGCTATGAAAATAAGTGCTCAGTTCAGCAACATATTCGCATACATTTTCATCTGCCTTGCATCTATGCTCACAAAACTTTTTCTTATACATTTCAGGTGTTAGCTGAAAACATTCCAACAAGTGTTTTTTACAGCAGTATAATCAAAACAGTCAGTGTCATGCATTTTTGCTAAAGACGTTACAGCTTTACCATGGAGTAAGGGGGAGAGGAACTGTACCCAGAGCCCTTGGTCAACTTCATATGGCTTACATACCCGCTCAAACATATGAATGAAGCTATCAAAAATATCCCCCTCTTGAAACTGTGGAAGAAATTTACTGACATTTTGTGCTTCTGGGGTCCAGTTACTCCTTGCCCATTACCTTCATGACTCTGGCGAAGAGTCAGCATTTCCCTCTCATGCCTCCTCTGCCATTCATTTTCCTCAGTTTGTAGACTCCTCATTTTCTCGGCTGCTTCTAGTTCCATACACCTAGCATCCAACTCAAGTCACTTTAGCTCCAGCTGGATTTTTAAGTCCACTGCAGAAAGGTTGAGCTGTCCATTCTCTGAGGATATTGTATCTCCACTGTCAGTCTTATTGTCCTCCAGGCTGCTGTTTTCTGATGCAGCTGTAACTAAGGCTGCAGTCAGGTCTGCTTTAGTCTGGGTTCCATGCACCAGTCCCCTAGCCTGGCACATCTCCGCCAGCTGGCTTATTGTCAGCTTTCCAGACTCTTCTGCTGACATGCTGCCTGTTCACCCTGACTAACACTTAAGCTAACAAAAGAAATAAAACAATTGTGATCTGAACTCTGAGTATGCACTGCATGGATGTTTTAGAGTACAAAACACTTTCAGAGATCACTGTACATAAGCTACAGGAATTCGCTCTACCCACACCACTACAAGCCAATTAGTGCATGAAGTAGATCCCACCACTGCTACCACTTGTGGTGACCGTGCCCTGGCTCAGAAATCAAGGAGCCTCAATCCTCACCACTAACACCAGGGAGGTCATCTCATAGAAGAGAAAAGGATAACTAATACACATAGTACAGTACAATTTCCCTTAAGTGCACACAGAGATCACAGTCAGTCTGGGGCTGGTTGCTCCTTTGCTCACCAGGTCCCCAATAAGACTCCCCACTGGCACAGCTAGAGGGTCCAGGTCTCAGCCTAGCTGGGCAAGCTAGAACCTCCAGTACCCTCTCTGTCCAACCAGTGCTTCATGTCCCTGCCAAGTAGCTGACACACCACACACACACTTTGAGAAGAGGTTATACAACCACACAGACACTCCTGGGAAAGGCTGACACAGATTTTCCAGCTGTGCCCCTTTAACCAGACCATACGGTAGTAATCCCTGCCACCACCCAGCTAATAATATCAGCTACTAAAAGGCCCTTAAAAGGGTGTCCAATTATTACTGTGCAATATTATTATCCAATGGTAATGTGACTATTCAGTCTAGGCTTTATTTATCTGTACATGAACCAGCCATAGGTAGAAGGTTTTAAAAATATTTAATAATAAATAATTAAAGCACAAGACAAACTACTACACCACAGAGATATCTAAGCATTCAGAGATCACACTGAAACTTAAAATAATACAGCAGGACAGGTCTGATTTCAAAGAAAAATACCTAATTAATCTTTACTAGCTTTAACTATTCCTACAAGAAATCACAGTGCTAGAAACGTACATGTGAGCTTAGGCAGAGTGCTGGTAAGTTGCATATCCAAGATCAAAATGCTCTCTAGTCTCTTGTGAGAAATAGTATTTAAACATTACTAACAAGCATGTCTCTAAAGCCCTCCCAAATTACATCATTTTTGACAGTTAGGTTTTCCCAGGCAAACAAACTGCATTGTTTAGCAATCTAACACCTGCACAGAAACTCACAACAATAGAAGACATTTCACATATATATTCCAACAGAAACCAGAGCAATAAAGAACATTCCACATCTAAATTCTGGTCATAAACTTTATCCTTAAAACAATGGACATAAAACCTTCATCCAGATGCACTGGAGCCGAATTCTAACATGAAAGGGTCACAACATGCTTCACTGGGCCTGTAGAGTACAATGTTTCACATATTTTGCAGTTCCACATTTCACAGTGTTCTTTTACACTCAAGAAAACATGTTTGTATTTTACATTTATTTACAAATGCCAGAATTGTATATCAAATTCTATTTGACTAGGCTGGCAGCCTTCACCCATCTCTCCCCAATCGTCACAGATGGACAATCTTTTTATTATTATTTTTTCTTGAATGTTGCTATACATGTATATTTATGTTTATAATACTTATTTATATGTGTGTTTTATTTTTATAAATAATCTATTTTTTGAATGAATAGTTTAATTGGAAGTGTGATTTCATTGGCTATTGTCTGTTTAAATAATGTGTCAGTGGTTTGATTTTTATTGTCTGATGAAGCAGCAGTGCTAGCCATGAAAGCGATCACAATAAAATTTTCTATGCTTTTATTTTGCCTTGGGTTGCTCTACCTGTGTTTTTTTGTTTTTCATTACTATTATTGCTTTGGTTTTAGCAACGACAGGTCATGCATTTATTTCTCTGGTTGGTTTTTACTGGTTTTCTTCATTTATTAATTTACATATGTTGTCTTCCCCACCCAGGTGAACATGGGGGTTGGGGTCTGTCCTACTTACAACCTGATGTTTATGTCTTAGTGGACTCTGATGATGATGGTGGTGATAGTGAGGCACAGGTGGGGTTGTCAGGGTCTGAATCTGTGCCATTGGTTTGCATCCCACTTTCACCCACAATGTCCCTGCACACAGTCAGTATGCTCCATGTACCCAGTCCCCAGCAGCCACAGATCATGGATAGTTGGAGGTTGGTGGCTTGGAACAAGCCAGTGTGGTGACTATGGCAAGTGTGAATGTAAAAACTAGCTATAGCCAGAGAGCAGGTGATGTCCCACACAGGCGGATGGACAGGGGATCTCAAAGGAGGACTGCTGCCCATTAAGCCCCTAATGCAAGTGTCACAGCAGGTGTCACCAGACGTATGTTTCGGTCTGTCATGGAGGCACAGTCACATTCTGAACACAACACCAGACAGATGCTCAGGGTCATGAATGCAACACTTCCTGTCATGTGTGATGACCTCCACTGCCTAGGTGATGCCAGATGCTATTATGCTTCTGTCATGGATAGACACTGGGATGAGACATTGTCATTGCTCAACCATGCAATGTCTGTGCTTTAGCATGTGGTGGGAGTAGGGCATTGGCCATGTGGATGTAGGTCAGCAACAAGATCAGCTGGGAGTCCACGTAGCCATGTGCATTTACACTCCCATAGTGGCAGCACCACCAGCACTGCCCAAGGGAGAGTGATGTCCATACCACAGCGGAGCAGGCCATGGGCATTTGGTCTTGGCCAGTCCCATCAGGGACATGGATGCAGCAGACAGCAGTCACCATCGAGGAGTAATACTGCATCTGGCCTTGGGCCTGGTGGTGCCAGTGAGACTCCTGGCTGAGTCAGTTCATGTGACCATGGCTGGAGATGGTGAACTGTACATCCAGCCATGTATGGTCTACGGCTGTCCAACATACCCCTGTATAGGACAACCACATGGCTTGACTCTGTGCATACAAACACTCACACATCTCTATCACAGACAGGTCACCACCAGACACACACAGTTCCTCTGCATGGCCCAGTTGATCAACACCCCTCCAGACAAACGCACACACATGATGAAAATGTATGGCCCAGCCTAGGCCTCTGGCAATTCCACACCATACCCTGTGAATGTGATTGTACCTGTGTCACATCCCTGTTATCCATACCATCGATGCATGAACATGCTAATATGGTTCTGATGCACAGGGTGAATATAGTACAGTGTAGTTATGTATTACTGTGTAAGGTGCTGTCTGCTGGCAATTGTTATGGGTACACATCAAAGTGTATGTACCTTTTTAGCCATGATGCATTATTGCTGTTAGTACTGCTGACTGACTGTAGTCTTACATACTGTATTCTGTTTGTGTTTCAGGTATCTGTGTATCTTCAGGCTGTAGGCCTGCTGACATTAATAGCAATGAGTATGGCAGAGTGGAAACACAGTGACCTTTTAATAGCCAAGGTACAGCTGTCTATGTACATATTTACCAGGTGTGTATGCATGCAACAGTATGTGAGGGACACTGGGGAAGACAATGTGACATTGTATACATATCCTTTGACACAACCAGCTAGCTTTCATACATGTCACCTGGGTGTTCTGTAGTACGACAGGCTCATATATACAGAGGAGGTTACTTGAGTACTGGCACTAGGTCACACACAAGCCTAGCCATTAGTTTAACTCCAACAGATTCACTATTGTGTGGGCACCAGGTAGTCACAGGTCCTTCATGTGTCTAAATATTGCATACACATAGGTAACACACAATGTGTGTTTGACATTATCAAATGTGGAGTGTGGGACACAACTTGTAGTAACGTGGCATGGCAGTACATAGCATACTCATGGCAAGTGCAACACACAGGACTTCCTCTGGTTTGCTACTATTATACCGTCTTTGTGTGACATTGCCTTAGCTTACAGTATTTCTCATAATGTTAAGGTGCTTCTGATGTGCACTAACTGCTCTATGGAATCAGTACAGAACTGTATGACATGTTTCTTGTCCTACAGTCTTGGGACCTCTTTTCACTCTTTAAGTTGTTGTCACAGGTTACACCTTTCCAAACATGGACTGCAACCTGCAGGGTGGTACAGACATACCTATCAAATGTACAGATGTTCCTAGAATGTCCAGATTCTTGCATCATATTTGTGGTCCATTTTCTCATAAACCTGTGTTTTTCTGGCAAATGGTTGACAAATCATTGCGGGTCGATGTAAAAAAATAATGACAGACATTAGGAATTGCAGACGTCACAGCTTTCAGACTACCTATGCTAATCCAAAACCTGTTATTCTATCACCTTTATAGGTTTGTAGGAGCAATATTTGATGTGTCCCTATTATATGGCCTTTGTCACCTCAACATTTCATGCTCTAAGAGCTTGGTAGGCATGGGTACAGATGATGGCTATACCCCTGATCTCTGCATATGTTTGCAGATTGTCTTGATGTCTGACAAATAATTTCTTTCCATCTGTCATAAACCTGTAGTTTTCTGGACAATGTTTTGGAAAATCATGACAGACTGACATTGCAGATTAATGATGGATATTGTCATGTAACAACACATACCCTTTGGAAGGTGCATTCAAATGAATGATCTGTTCTGCTATCTAGTACCCATATGTGGCACAGCAATATGTGAAGGGTGTGCTCAATGTTTGCTGTTTGCCCCAGCTTCTGACTTAAACCGGAGGTCTTTCTGTGAGTGGTTGAGAGGTATGCTGGTACATACATACATACAGACACACACACACACACACACACACACACACACACACACACACACACACACACACACACACACACACACACACACACATATTCAGGGCCTGCCCCTGCTGATAGCTAAACCTCTACTGGCCCAGTTTTATAAACAATACTACCAGATACATAACAGAAACACCACAGAGGTAATGTAGTGTTGCAGTGTCTGCTACTGTTATTCAAGTGGGTGACAATTGCAGGGACTGTTAGGATTGCCAATGGTGGGTTCAGAGGCCCTTAACATGGTAGAGCCACCTGAAACACATACACACTGCTGCATGGGGACATGCATTGAACCATACATGCACAGAGTTGGCACTTCCCATATTAGATGGCCCCCCTATCTATTTATGTACAATACACAGTGATATGACTATTGCATGCATCACAGTGCCTTTGTGTTAGAAACTGTGTAACTGTGCTTGTAAGGTGGATGACATCTGTAGGGGCTGCACGTAGGTTGGCAATGGGGGAGTTAATAGGGTAGAAGAGCACCCAAAATGGTATTATCATTGCATACACACAGTAATGACAGCCACAGGGATATGCATACAGAAGCACATACACAGTTGCCAATAGATGAGTAATCCTCCGTATCCACTTGTATGTACTATAGTGCTACGTACACATTACATGCACCGCAGAGATTATATGCTGGGGACATAACTTACTACCTCTTACAAGTAATCTTGGGAAAGCCTTCATGGATGGTAGAATAAAACTCCCAAAATAGGAACTTGTCTCATACATTGCACTTACATACCTGGACAAGTGATAGAGTAACATACTTTGTATCAGCATGATGTTTCAGACAGATATGAAGTCTGATGCTGACATGCCTGTCACTACAGTAACTGTGACATATTTGGCAATGATTACTCATAAATGTCCATTCTTAGGGGACACAGACCAGATATAGGTTGCAAACATCTGGATATTCCATATGGATCTGTAGAGATGACTGGTATAACCTGTATAGTTTAGCATGGTGCAGGTAAGGCAGACACCATTAACTGCCTCTTTAAAGTAATGCCATGAGGAGGGAGTCAACAGGCCTTAAAATGGTATAACCAACACATAAACACACACAGTACTATAGTTGCCAGCATTGTGATTAGAACCCCTACTTATCTAATTATCTGTACTATAACATGACACAGTTATTGCACGCACCACAGAGCTTATAGGGCTGAAGAGTGTATTCAGGTACTTCTAAGGTGAATGGCGTTAGCGGGCCTTGTAAAGTAGGGCAATGGGAAGTGTACTGGATGGAATATACCTAAAAATGGTATAACCCACACCCCACAGAGATATGGTTCACACAAACACACACACGCACTTACATTTGGCAGGACTGAGATTAGAACCCCTACCTATCTAGTTATTTGTACTACAGGGTTACGCAGTTATCGCATGTGCCACAAAACTTATACTGTTAAGGGCTCTCCAAAGGTACTGCTAAGGTGAATGACATCAGCGGCCCTTGTAAATTATGACATTGGGAAGTCTACTGGGTGGGAAAGGCCTCAAAATACTTTAACCTACAAACATACACAGTTACAAACACTTACACACACATTTCCCAAAACTGAGATCAGAACCTGTCTCTCTAGTTATTTGTACTAAACTGTTATGTAGCTATTGCACATGCCACACAGTTGACGGCTATCCAAAGTTACTTCTAAGGTGAATAACATCAATGGGCCTTGTAAAGTAGGGCAATGGGAAGTGCACTGAGTGGAACACACCTCAAAATGGTATAAGCCACAGACCCAGTGGATATGGTTTTCACACAAACACACACAGTTGCCAGTATTGAGTTTAGAACCACTACCTATCTAGCTATTTGTACAACAGTGTTTCGCAGTTACCGCACATACCATGGAGCCTTCGGGGTTGAAGATTGTCCCAAGGTACTTCTAAGATGAATAACATCAGCAGCCCTTGTAAAGTATGGTAATGTGAAGTGCACTGCATGGGAAAGGTCTCAAAATGCTTTAACCTACAAACATACACACACACATTTGCCAGAACCAAGATTTGAACCCTTGCCTATCTAGCTATTTGTTATACTGTTATGTAGTTATTGTATTTGCCATGGAGCTTATAGGGCTCATGGCTGGCCAAAGGTACATATAAGGTAACTGACATCACAGGACTGCTAAAGTAGAGCAATGGAAATTGTACTGGCTGGGAATGGCCTAAAATTATTTAACCTACAAACACACACTTACATTTGCTAGGATGGAAATTTGAACCACTACCTATCTAGTTATTTGTATTATCGTGTTACACAGTTATCACAACTGCCACAGAGCTTATAGGGTTGGCAAGTGTCCAAAGGTGCTTCTAAGGTGAATGACATCAGCCGATCTTGTAAAGGAGGGCAATGGGAAGTGTACTGAGTGGGAAAGGCCTCATGATACTTTAACCTATGAACATACACAAAGGCAGGTGATGTGATATTACAACTCCTACCACAGTAATATTACACAATGGAACTCACCTTCATGCTGGCACATATGACTGATTACAACTGGTATTCAACTGTCTGCAGCAGGACATCACTCTATGCCTTTCAGAGTATCCCTGTCTGACTCACTCTCTGTGGGTGACTCCCTGTGTGTCTCTCTCTCTATCACTGTCTGTCCCTCTCTTCCCCAAGTCTGTGTGTGTGTATGCTTGAAATATTGTTATATGTTGCCCATATAAATATATGTATGTGTATCACATGCAACAGATGCAGATATATCACACATGGACCACCTACAGCTACCTCAGGGTAATCCTGTCTGATAGGTGTGGGTAGAGTCAGTTAAGGTGTACATAGCTGTCTATATGCAAAGACATCTATGCACAATACAGTTATATAGTCCAATGTGGGTTTAGACATAGGCTGTGATTCTGTAAGTGTTGGAGCATGCCCAGTATGACCTTCTATAGTAAGAGTGTGACTCCATTCCAGAGGTGGTTGTACTCCAGACCGGGGTTTGTGTGCTACAGCCATACCTCTCAACCTGTTAGTTCAAGAAATCTGGAGATAGCCTGCCAAAATAGGGGACAATGTCCCAAACATAGGGAGATACTGTAAATATTATTCTTATTAATGTGGAAAGTTGCTAGTGTAACAGGGTTTGTTGTAACAGACATTTTCTGATATATATGACATCTGAAACTGATATGTATTGTGTCATTACCTACTGACAGAAATCCTCAGAACATCACAGTGATTTACCTGAGAAATACAAGATGTATGATGCACAGACTGAAATTATGGGCCAAACTGTACACATTTTTGCCCAATCTAGCCAGTTTAGAGGTGTGGCTACAGCCATTTGGCTGATGAAGCTGTGTAAACAGTCCAGCACCTTGGTGATATACTGGGTGGAGATCCCCTGCTTGTGTGTTATTCTTAACTGAAAAGTTATATTCTGGTATGACTCACAGGACTGTATTTTCTGTTCCCATGCAGTTATAAAGGGAGCACTTCACAAGGCATATTGAGGCACTCGGCTTGATGTGGACAGGGTGTGTTTTCCACAGATGGGGGAGTGTGTGGGGACATTTCTGTCACACCAACAAGCCTTATTGCTATCACAGACCAGGTTGATGCTGCACCTACAGGTTGATTGACTGGGCCTTGACTTCCAAATGTGCAATAGCCCCATCAAGGCAGGGTTTAGATTGCTTTGTATGCCAGACAGAGGTAATCTCTGTAGAGTCTGTATGGAACTGAGTAGAGAAACAGTGCTGTTAGCCTATCTGTGTAGGGTAGGTGTTTGGGAACCTGGATTCTCCCAGTGAGGAACCTCTGTGGTCTCTCCAGCTGCTGCATGTGCTTTGTAAGGTACATGTACAAAATAATTGTTCTTATAGGGTTAGAATACATGGATCTTATGACCTCTTTGTCCCTGGATGAGATACCCTTACTTTTGTGTTGGCCCATCTAAGAAGCTTTCTGTACAGCTCAAGCAACATGTTGCTCAGACTTCAGGTTGCTATGAACCTGGGTGGCCAAATGCCTCACTACTGATTGTGTATGTAGGACATTGTTGTTAATGTGATAATATGTGGAGAAGTCAGTCTTCCTGAAGAGGATGATGATGCATCTGCAGCCATTCAGCTTGAGGCCATATTTCTGGCAGCAGTCATTTGTTTTCATGAGACCCTGTTGTAGAACATCCGCATCAATTGGGGTATTGATGACTTTTCCCAGCTTGCAGTCATCTGCCAACTTGGTCAGCCATAGACCAGTGTTTTTGGCCTGCATCTCAGGGAAGTATATCTTATATAACAGAGGACCCCAGTCCAATCCCTGGGGTATGCCATTCATTACAGGAGTAATGCTTGACTTGACTACCTCTATTCTGATTATGTGGGTCCTATCAATGAACCAGTATATTTATTTATTTATTTTCAGTTTGATGATCGGGGAGGTCCACTGGGCTCAAGGAGCCTGTTTTCAGTGGAGGCCCGGGGAGAAAAGCTCCACAAAACACAGCAGACATAGTAACAATTAAACAATTAGTAAAAATTATTTAGTAAAATGTAAGCACAGTAGAATATCAACATAATATGGTATACAGTGCATATTTATATGTAAATACAATTAGAGGTCGATAATACAGAGTCACTATTATACTGAGGTTTTAAATCTTCTGAGAATGCTATGAAAGAAACATTTGTAAGTAAACAGTAAATATGATTGAACTCCTATTGGGTAAGGTGGAAGGTAGTTTATGTATATGTATGTATTTATGTATTAGACAGGGGTAGGTAGGTAGAGTGCAAGTGCATTTCCTGTTACTGGAGAGGTAGGAATGGAGCTGGGTTTTGAAGTGATCAAAGTTTTGAGAAATTCTTAGAGAGGGTGGAAGAGAGTTCCATTTTCTGGCTAAGGAAATGGATAGGAGAAGCTGACCTGAGGGATGGTTTGGTTTGTATACAGAAATTAGATTTTGGTGAGCGGATCTTAGAGTTCTGTGAGGGGTATATAGTGGTAAGATATTAGTTAGTGCAGGGCACTTAGTGGATTTAAAAATAAGTTTGTGAGCTGTAGTGATTTGGAGGTAGTCCAGGTAGTTGGGAAGTTCTAGCCATTGCAGTAGTTGGAGAGGTGTGCAGTGGTGGATAGAGTACTTGGACTTGGTGGCAAACTTTGAGATTTTGTTGTAACATGATTCCAGTTTAAAGGAGATAGAGGAAGACAGGTTGATTAGTAGAGGGGCACCATACATCAGAGATGGTAGTAAGTAGGTAGTGGTGAGGGTCTGTCTTGTGGAAGGGGATAGAAAATGGGAGTTACTGTACAGCATGCCAAGTTTCTGATGTGTTTTCTTAATGTTTAGCTGAATATGGGTGTTGAATTTGAGATGTTTATCAATAGTGACCCCAAGAAGTTTAGCAAAAGGAACAACTTCAATAGTGGAGTTGGCATGGCTGATAATGTTGAAGGAG
Organism: Protopterus annectens; assembly: GCF_019279795.1. Classification (NCBI taxonomy): domain Eukaryota; kingdom Metazoa; phylum Chordata; order Ceratodontiformes; family Protopteridae; genus Protopterus; species Protopterus annectens. Next base: position 52,604,963 of record NC_056738.1, on the reverse strand, counting down.
GCTTTGTCAAGAGGGTGAGATTTAGAGGGACAGAATAGTAGAATTTTAGATTTGTTGGCATTTAGAGAGAGGTGATTTTGAAGCATCCAGTTCCCAGTGGTGGAAAAAGCAGTTTGGGTTTTTGTTTGGAGTACTTGGAGGTTAGAAGCAGAGCAGATTAGAGTTGAGTCATCTGCATACTGGACTATCTTGGTGTTAGGAATAGCTGTGTGGAAGTCATTAATAAAGATATTAAATAGCATTGGGCCAAGTATAGATCCTTGGGGACACCGATTGGGGTTGGGAGGAAGGTTGAGGTGCCAGTTTTCCATTTTACAGCCTGAGATCAGTCAGAAAGGTAGCTGCTGAACCAGGCAAGGATGTTGTGTGAGAGATTAAGATTAGCAAGTTGGTTTAGGAGATGGGAATGGGAGACAGTATCAAAAGCCTTGGAGAGGTCAAGGAGGACTGTAGATACAAGTTCTCCAGAGTCACAGGCGTGTGGTTTGCTTTGTCTAGGAAAGAAAGGAGAGCAGTTATTGTGCTATGGCCTGGATGAAATCCATGTTGAGTTGGGGTGAGGAGTTGGTTATTTGTAAGGAATGGCATGAGTTGGAGGTGGATGCATTTCTCAAGTATTTTTGAAATAGGTGAGAGAATGGCTATGGGCCAGAAGTTGGAGATACTATTATTTTTGCCTCCTTTGTGGAGGGGTAGGATGAAGGCTGCAAGCCACAGTTTAGGAACATAAGATTCCTGTATGGATCTGTTAATAAGAATGCTAATGGGGATGGTGATGCAGTCTGCTGCAAGTTTTAGAAAGAGTGAGGGGAGGGTGTCAGGGACATTGGAGCCTGGATTAAGCTTGGAGAAGAGTTTAGTTATATATGAGGTGGAAATGGGTTTGAGGTGAAACATGGAAGATGAGAAAGGAATGGATGGTGGAGGAGAGGGTTTGAGTAGGAGGGATAAGTTGTTGTTTGGGAAGGTCTTTTTGAGTTCTACTATGGAGTTAATAAAGAAGGAGTTGAATAGCGTGGCTATATCTGAGTCAGACTTGCTAGTGTGAGGGCAAGGATTGTTTTTGGTACCAGGGTTGAGAAGAGAGTTGACTGACTTCCAGAATTGTTTGGGATTTTTGGAATGATTAGATTGAAGTTTGGTATAGTATGATTTTTTTTATCCTGGATAATATGTTTTTGGCTAGGTTACGGAGTTGTTTATATTTAAGAAGGGCGTCTGGGTTATTATTGCAATGGTAAAATTTCCCTGTTTTGTCCCTTTGTTTCATAAGTATTTTGGTGTCTTCAGTAAGCCAGGGGGCTAAATTGGTTTTTATACGTTTTGTTTTTTGGAGGGGGCATGAGAGTTAAGGGTAGCTAAGAAGGTTGAGTTGAAATGTTCAACGGCCTGGTCTAGAGGGAGAGTATTTAGATTGTCCCAGTTTATTAGTTTGAGAGAATTGGAGAAAGTTGTGGGGTTAACATTTGTGAGGTTTCATGTGTGGATATATTGATGTTGGTGAGGAGAGGAGGGAGTTGCTCTATGGACAAAGGCTGGCAAGTGGTCACTAATGGAATCTGGTAAGATGCCCTTATGGGAGATTTTATTAGGGTGAGAGACTAGGATTCAGTCAAGTATGGAGCCTGGGGGGTTGTTTTTATTAGGTCTGGTAATGGTATTTGTAAGTTGACTGAAATTATATAGGTTAGTTGAGATGGTGGGATTATTGTTATCAATTTTGTTCCAGTCAATGTTTACATCTCCTAGAATGCAAGGCTCAAACTTAATATTGGTTGAGGCCCATAGAAGGATTTCCTCAAGTATATTTGTATTGTTTCCAGGAGGGAATATAGAGGGCTATGACACAGATATTGTTATGGTTATTTAGTTGGAGAATTCCTATGACTAGTTCAGCGTTGTTGAACTGAGGAATAGAATTTTGGTAGGGAGTGATGGAGAGTAGGCTAGAGTAGATTAAGGCCACTCCTCCTCCCTTCTTTTTTAGGTGGTCATGTCTAAGAGCTTGAAATCCAGGAGGTAGGATTTTAGAGTCAGAAATGTTGGGTTTTAGCCATGTCTCAGGGACAGCTACTATGTCAGGTAGGGTATGGTATAGCCAAGCGTGGAAGTGGGCTATTTTGTTTTTTAGGCTTTGGGCATTGATGCTCACGAGTTTGAAATATTTAAGGTTGGTAATATGGGTGGTAATAGGGGGAGCTGGATTGTTACTGGTACTAGGTGCTGGGTTGGGATGTATGTCACCTGCTAGGCATAGGCAGTTAACGGGGAATGAGAGCAGGGGTTTGGGTTTACTCCTAGTGTTTTGTGGGAGGTATGATAATGCTTTAGGAATATGATGTTTCATTAAGGAGGGTAGAAGTTTTAGTGTGAAGCAGAGAAGTGGGTTTAGTTGAACTAGGGAGGGTGATATAGTGTGAAAGTGAGGTATGGTAGAGTGATAATGAGTGTTGTGGGTGATGGTAGGGTGAAGAGGGGATAAGAAAGAAGGGGTAGTTCATAAGAGGAATAAGAGGTAGCATGGTACAAAGTAGTAGGCAGAGGGAAGGAATAAGAAGGGTTTGAGAAGGCATGGTATGGTGTAGGTATAAATGAATAGTTGGGTAGAGGGTACTGAAGAAGTAGTTGGATGTAGGGGGAACTATGAGAGTGTAAGAGGGAGGTCTTTAGAAGTGACTAAAGTGCTATAAGGTTTGGGATGGAGGAGGGGTGAGAAAGTATTGGCAGATGAAAGGAGAGGGGATAGTGAGGAGATGTGAGTGGATTGGGAGAGATGAAGGGGAGGATACTTTTGGCTATGATAAGTGTAGGAGCACTGGGGGTAGGTTGGAATTGGGGGTAGGGTAGGGGAGCATAGTGAGCCCACAGGGCGAATGGAATGGGTAGAACCAAGAGAAGAGATGGCCCAGAGAAAACAATCAGTGAACAGAAGCTGGAATACAGGTAAAGACAGGGAGAATGTTATATCTTTGTAGTGATTGGACTAGAGAAAAAATGTTAAAGAATACTATAGTTCATCAGATCAAGCCTTGAGAAGTGAAAGTTAATTCCACCGACTCTCAAGTGAGGAACAGAGAGAAAAGTGAACAGTGTATACTTTGTAGGGCTGTGTAAAGGTGTTTTGCGGAACTTTCCAGGGTGTATGCTGCCACCAAGTGGTGAAGGAGGACGGTAGTACCATAAATTAAAAGGAATTTACAGCTATGTCATAATTAATATGAGAAGTTTGCAAAGGAAGTGGACATGGAGTAGCATGTAAATCTGGGAGGGGGGCAGCGGACTGTGGCAGGCTGCTATCATGCGCACTGAGGTAGAATGCTGGGCAAGATTATAAATTGCCAATAGCAATGTTCAATATAGCTACATACACTGATGTTCCTTTGTAGGAGGAAAACTAAGCCCTTTAGTTAGGCTGGAGTTGATTGAGCCTGGGAGCAGCTTATCCAGGGATGTCTTCACTCAGATGGAAGGGAATTCCTGTACAAAAAGCAGGTAGAAGTAGCACCCGAGGGAGCAAGCTGTAAAGAGAAAAGAGAAATAAATAAATAAACTGTAATTAAGGGGAAATAGAGGGGGTTTGGTAGGAGGATAGGAAGGAAAAAGGAGAGCTGAGAGTGGGAGAGTAGTACAAGCATGTACTGTGTAAAGAGGATGTAAAAAAGAAGGACAGAAAGGTATATGAAGAGGGAGAGACAAGAGCAGCACAGAAATAGAAGAAAAAATAAAAATGGAGGGTGACCGCTACTGTGAATTAGGTAGTTCTATAGGTAAAAGCAATACCCCAAGTCAGCCAAAAAATACATCATTAGCTGACAGACTTCCCTAAATGCTAAACAAAGTCTTAACATTTGACAGAGCAGTAGCAGACACATTTCACCTAAATGATAAACAAAATACAGTCTTACATTTGTCTAAGAACATTGGAAATATGCAGATTTGGGAGTTACGTGCAGCTACTAATGGTTAATAAGAGAGTAGTAAAAGGCTAAGTAAGGTTGAATAACGCTACAATTAACAGTCACCAAGACTCCAGCCTTACATTCCGTTTAAATGCTTAAGTGCGGTTTTGCTAGCTGAAATTAGAGCACTACTTTACCTTTGAGGACAGCTATTGTAGTTGCTAGGCGATGTGGTCAGCAGGACTTGAAAAATGTGGTGTAAGGATAAGTTAAAGCAGTCGCTGAGTTTACAGCAGTAATACAGCCTCTAGAGACTAAGTGTGTACACTTCAGAGCTTTATAAAGGTAGTCGCTAAGACTCTAGCAGTATACACAGCTTCTAGTGACTCAAATAATACAAAAAGGTAGTATAAGGTAAAGTATAGTAGTTGCTAAGAAACCAACAGTAGTTTAGCTTCTAGTAACATAATATGTACACTTCTGACCTAAATAATGGTGGGCACTAAGAGGCTAACCTTGAATTTAGTTGCTAGTAAACTATACAATGGCTAAATGTAATGCAAGGATATGTTAAAGCATCTGCTAATGATACAGAAGTGATTCAGCTTCTAGTGGCTAAAACTATTTACAATTATGGGCAAAAAATGGTAATAGTTCAGAATCTAACCAGTATGTTCAATCATCTAGTGATTAGATAAGGATAATTCTAAGCAAAATGCTAGCAGACGATATACATCTATAAGCATATTAAGCATCTAGAGACCAAAATAAGGACAATTTAAGGCAAATGGTACAAGCAACAGCAGTGGTAAACTAATTGGGTATAACAGCAACCTATAAAGTACACTTCATTAGTAAAGTAGAGAAACATAAACAATCTTCCAACAAAAATGTAAAATGACAATAACTGAAGCAGTTACACATTAAAAGAGTTACATTAATACAGTGCAACCTACCAGGAAGCAAGACAAGCAGCCTGGCCGCAGGACCAAATCAGAGGAAAGAGGACATGATTTAGTCCTGGTATTTTTAAAATGGTGCCACTGGAAGGATAGTTATAATTATAACTTTAAGGGGGGAACTAGCCTTAGGGGGAGGGGATAAGTCAGAGGGAGAAGGGATGGGAGTGGAGGAAGGGGGAGGGATATAGAGCCAAGAGAAGAGATGGTCCAGAGAAAACAATCAGTGAACAGAAGCTAGAATACAGGTAAAGGCAGGGAGATGGTTATATCTTTGTAGTGATTGGACTAGAGAAAAAATGTTAAAGAATACTATAGTTCATCAGATCAAGCCTTGAGAAGTGAAAGTTTGCTACCTATCTGGTAAAATATGGATTACTGCCTAGTTGACAGAGTTTATCTACTATGGCCAAGTGGAGAATAGTGTGTAGGGCATTGGCTGGGTCAAGGTGGCCAGAGTGCACCATCTTTCCATCATCCACGTCTTTGTTGGCTATCTCAGGGATGTCATCCAGAGTTCACTGACATACCTCCCCTTGTGAAAGGCAGACTGTGTGGGGTCAAGAATTTGGAGTTTGTCAGTGCCCCTGTTAATGAGGTCTATGATAACCATGATGATCCATAATGATAATACCTCAGATGGTTTGTGTTGCTATGTTATTATGAGGCTACATGTTGGCCCTAGCTGTCAACCTGTCACAAACTGACATCTGGACAGGCCCATATATGACAGTCAGACACAGGGACACACATGGGGACAGGGTGTTAATAATGCTGTACCAAACATAGACAGCTGGGAGACTGGTTTAGTATAAGCTTGCTTTTTCTTATGGGCATGATGTCTGCTTCTCCACTGTTTGCCATTGGTGTTTTGACATGAACCTTTCTTGTTTGGCAGGCAAATGCAATGTTAGGACAAGCAGAAGAGATATATGAGGCATACTTGTGGTCCTTTCTGTAACAGCCTGTCATTTCAGGGGTATGGATGGCGGCCAGGGACTTGTTGTCAGTGCTGACACAGTAAGGTGGCAGCCATGTAACACCTGGCAATACACTGATTTTCAGGTACCTGCTGTCCTACTAGGCACCGTGTAAGTTACTCTGAGCCATGTACTGTCCATATGTGGGTCCCCCTTTCCCTGACTTGTCCAGCTTTCCTGCAGTGACAGATATTTGACTTCTGGACAATGTGTGCAACACCTACTGTAGGTGTAGCTGCATGCAAAATGGTTGGCACAGAAAATCTTGGAACATAGACCCTGTCAACCACAGTACAGTACCTATGTCACTAAGCCACAACAGCCAAGAGTAAGTGTGCCCACTTCCTGACAGCATTAACCATTCATATACATAGCTCATTAAGCCCTGCATATTGTGGACATGCGACAAGTTATCAAGTTGTTTGGGACAGCCCTGCTGCTATTACCGTACAAACATACATATTACTGCATTTCTATGAGGACACAGGTGTGTTGGGGCATACCTGTCAACTCTACACATTTGCACAGACTGTGCAAATGTTGGCCTTACTTTTAGGTTCCATATAGCTTAGTGATGTGCCTGTCTTAGAGAATACTGGCATATCACTAAAGACCAAGGGTTAGAATGTAATGGCTGATATTTGGGTTTCAGACTTCCTACCCTTCAGAGACTTTGTGCGACTGCAAGACCTGCTGTGATATCACTGTGTAAGTCTGTAAGAGGCAATTTCATCATTGTTCATATCTGTGGGCCTTTGCCAAACATTTCTTTATGGTTTTCTACAGCTGACTTACTGGGAGAGGCTGAGGAATGATTATGGGACCCCAGCACTGACATCCATGCATGTGACCTATGACCCCACAGTTTATTTGTCCCCCACATACACTGCAGTGAGTTTTGTCACTGAGGGGACTACTGGATACTCTGTGGAAGCCAGTATTGGGCAGACATTTCCTGTTGTCCCACATAGCTGTCAGTTATCTGCTGCTATCCCAGTAGGCCACCCCATTCCCTTGCATACATGCAACAATACCTGAGATAGGCTACCAAAACATACTACTCCATTCATCTATTGTTAAGAAGAGTAAATTACCTTGTGCCTGCAGCAGTTGTGAGGATGGTGCGGGCTGACTCTGTTGGATGCACGCAGTACACAGCCTATACATGGTAAGGTACAGGTAGTGTGATGTGTGTGCATCTATTTTACTGTGTGTGTGAGTTGGAGAGAGGTGTCAGTCCCTGGGTCCCTAGGATGTCAGTGTATGTGCTATGCGTTGCCTCTTTGCCAAGGCCAGGGCATACTGGGCATGCCTATGTCTGCCTACAGGGGCAGGGCCAGGGGGGTTCCTCCTCTGAGTCCCTCTGTGCCTGTGGAGGCCTTGGCAATGATGGGGGGTTGTGTGCCCCTTCCCTGTGATGTTCCTGCCGCAGCAGTTTTCACAGAATCATATTGTGTAGCATGACACATACTATGAACATGTGCGCACATGTGGCTGGACAATACCACAAGGCTCCACCAGATATGTCTAGGCAGCAGAACCATGATTTGAGCACCCCAGATACATGCTCTTTAATGTTCCTAGTTTGTGCATGTGCCTCATTATGGCATTCTTCAGTGGGTTTTGTGTGCATTTTTGATGGGTGTCATCATCCACGGTTCCAGTGCATAGCCAGCATCCCCCACAAGATGGCCATATGGGATGTCCACCCTGGCAAGTGATTGGTTCAGCTGTGAGCCATGCCAGATGTGGGAGTCATGATAGCTGCCAGGGCTGCCAGCACACACATTGATGATAATGCCCTGGGCATTGCACATGACCTGGTAGTTGATGGAATGATAGTGATTGCAGTTGACATGCACTCTACTGTCTTTACTGGGTGGTGCTTTGATGTGGATATGAGTGCAGTTTATGGCACCCAGTACCTTTGGGTAGTCTGCTACACTGTAGAAGAGATGATATTGCTGGTACTCTCCTAAGGGGTGCTGGGGAAATAAATCTGCTCACCAGTATGTGGTAGCATGGCATCCAGGAACTGGTGGAGTACCCTGGATGCAGATGCCTGTGAGACCTCCATGATGTCCCCAGTAGGTCTTTAGAAAGTACATGTAGCTAGTATTCTTAAGGCTACACATACCTTGGTTTCAACTGAGATGGGTTCCCTTCTGTTGGCTCTGGGTCTGAGTTGAGGCTGGCAGAGCTTGGTGAGATGCTGAAGTATGTCCCTGTCCACCCTGTAGTGCTCTAGTATCTCCAGATCATGTATCCCCTGGAAGGTTACCCTGGATCTGAACACTCTTCTCCTCCTTCTCCAGATCATGTAGCCCCTGGAAGGTTACCCTGGGTCCAAACACTCTTCTCCTCCTTGGTCTGGGCCAGTTGTCAGCATTATCCTCATCACTGCCCTCAGTCTGTAGCACATACAGATGTAGCAAAGCAGCAGCAGCCCCTATCATTTTGTCAGTTAAAATTCCAAAGTGTGTACACCAATGGTGCAGAGTTTGTGGGAGAAAGCAGACTGAAATTTGTTTGCATACTTTATACTGGTGTGCTGTAGATGTTGTCTGTGTAATTGGCCGACTATGATACATTCCACCTGTCAGCTATATTATTGAGGGGTTTGAATGGGCCACTGTCAGTGGCAGAGTCCATATTAGTGATTTGTAGTTAATTTCCTTTATTCTATTTCCTTTTTTTCTATTTCCACTGTGTTTAAACCCTGCAGTGTGCCTTGCAAACCTGTGGAGCTAGTGTAAACATTTCTGAGCAGAAAAGGCCCTCCCCTTGACATGAACATGCTTATCATTTCTTGAACCAGCTAAGCACAGCTAGGCAGCCTCAGACACACACCCTTGCTTAGCTGTGCAAAAATAGGAGCCGTAGGGCTCCAATATGCTTACACCAAACCTGACACACTCCCTTTTCATGTCAGCTGCTTCTTCTGCTTACACCATTGCATTATAGCTCCTACATGGTTAGGTACCCATGGACACAGTCTCCCATTTTGCTGTTCAATAAAGTTAGCTCATTTACATACCCTACTGCCTTACTCCCTAGTTATACCACTACACCAGAGCCTATGTCCTTAGCAACCACTGTTACCTGTTATTGTTATGAGTCTGCATGCTGCCCACTATAATGGCAAAATTCATGTTTCACATTTAATTGAGTTTTTACTGATTTTTTTTATTTTTTGCACGATTGCATTTGCACACTGCTGTGCTCTGCTTAAACAGCCAAAACTGGCCAAAAATAAAAAAAATGTGATTTTTGCAAATTTAAAATACTTTGGCATGTCAATGACCATCATTTTGGCCATTGGCATGCCTAATAAACATAATACATACTTTTCTTTGAACTGTCATGCCCCTGTTTTGATTTTTGCAGAAATGTACATGGTTACTAACTGAATACATTTCTGCTGTAGACACGGCTCCAACACCGATCCCTGTCTGCTTGCTGGATCACAAACTTACCTCATTTGCATGGTTTTCACCAGCAAATGAGGTGATTTTCATTATTCCATCGCAGTCATGTTGGAATAGTGCTGGGAGGCTTGTGCACGCCACTAGCCTTGTTTACTGGATCGCACAGGCTGTGAACTCCATGTTCGAGATGTGGCCCTATGCTTACACGGAGGTTAGCTCTGTGTAAGCTTTATTGAATTACCCCCATTATTTTTATTTGCTTTATAACTAATGTTATGTTGTTGTTTCGCCTTACTAAGTAAGTTTTAAAACCAAATAAGACCAACTTTCAATTCCTTAACTTTTGAAAACTACTTTTTTCTGAGGCATAGATGTCTTCTAGCACTATATTTTCTGTATTTTCTTGTTATTCTGCTCATATAGTGACTTGCTAAAAATACAGGAAAATAACTCCTCTACAAACCTGATTCAGTGATAATGACATAGTAAAATCAAGGGACCAGAAAATAAGTCTACTTCTCAGTCCCTGCATGGGAAGAGTGTTTTGTGGGGCGAGGACTTTTTTTAGATTCTTTATCAGATGCAATTGTTTTTTAACTAACATTATGGTCTTTTTCTCCCTACTATGCTGTTCTGCAATTTTTTAGCCAGATATTGCCTACTTTCTTTTCTCTTATCTTTGGAAAACTTTTGCAGCACAGATGTTTTCTGGCATTAGGATTTTCTCTTTTCACTCCGGTAAAACTGACAGATTGATAATGACACAAGTATTACTTATGCTCTAAGCTATGTTAGACTTAAAAATTACTCTGTGCACTTCTGCAGGAAACTGCATTCCTGATGGTTACAACCATCAGTGAAATGAGGCATGCAGCAACCCATCTGTTCCTCTAAATTAACTTGTGATATATCTGGCAGTAAGTGCAGAGGACTAAAGTTCTGCTTGTAGTGGTAAGAGTATATAGTTTGAAATTTTCTATCTTCATTTTCCTGCTCTGTGACCTTCAGCAATTCACCTAACCAGATAGTGCTTTGTGAGAATTGAGAATTTTGGCTACACTTTGTATGAACCTTTACCCCTATCCTTTCATTATTTTTCAGTACACATCACAACTATCACCGTACCATTTCTATGTTATGTTTCTTCAGTCTGTTATTAGCAATGGTGACTGCTGGTTTCAGTAAACGTCCAAAGAAATTCATAGCTTTTAGCTTTTCACTGCATGTTAATCTTTTCTGTAATGTTTTCCCCAGTCATAACTGTAGTGCTGATGTGTTTAATGTACAAAACATTTCATTTCTGCAGTGCCTTTTCCTGCTCTATTCCATTCCATTTTCAGCACACTTCCCTACAGATGATTGTATGAAACTACAATAATGATATTCTCTTGCTCATGTACTCTTTTGAATTTGTTTACAAACATAAAGAAATGAACAAGCACAGGAATATAGTTCCAACCTCACCACCATGAGTGTTGATGAAAAAATAAAAAACTGAAAAACTAGTGGTCTTAAAACTTTATTGATGAACTCAGTCACAATCATTTCCAAAAATCATGAAACCCAGGTAGTGTTCCAAAGCAACAGGCCTTTGTTCATCACAGACAAGTGATCCTCAGTAACAAAAACATCATAAATATTTTACAAGGTTATACATAACAGCTTTTATACACTTAGAAGTAGGTGTGGAAAATATATGCATTGTTTAATTTTAAAATAGCCTATTCCAGGCAAAACAATATAAGTAGAGCTGTAAAGGTGCATTTTAGAACAGCAAATACCCACCCCCACCCCCTACTATGGATTAGATCAAACTAAATCCTAGCTAAGGAAAACACTACCTATCTATTTGCAACCCACATTCCAAAATCAGGGTTTAAGAAAAGTATAACATGCACATAAAAATACTTCTAACCAAAATCACATTTGGCTAACTAATATAATAAAGCCTTCATCAGTTCTGTGACAAGAACTAAAATCATATACATAGGTAGATAAGTAAAACAAGTTAATTGGATTGATGCAAGAAAATACACATGGGGGAATTTAATAAAGCATACATGGCCTTTTTTACCATGTAGGCATCGTGCCAATCTGCTTACATGAAAGTAAGCAGGTTTTTGATTCAGTAAGTACTACTGGGCATGCATGCCAACATGGGAAGTTCCACTGCATGCAAATCACCTCACAAGCAGGTGAATCTCATGCAAATGAGGCAGGAAGAATGATCTAGCAAGCAGATAGGCAGCTCTGCAAACCCTGTGTCAGTGTCAGTAGTGTATACAGAAAAATTCCATGTACAGAAATGTAGACATACAATAGGGGCTGTAAAAATGTAGATAGATGGAGAGAAATGGCATATCACATACAGATATGAGTGAAACTACTGTCCATGTGTCTGAAAAGTTAAAGGAAAATAAATTAAAATAATATATATTTTTTAATAACTTGGGTACGTTTGTGCAGTGTGCCACAGTGTGTAAACATGCTTTATTAAAAAAAAATGGAAAAAACAAAATTAATATTATGTGACAGAACTGTATTACAGGACTCTGTGTGGAGTATCAACAATGGTGCACTGGTGCTGTTGCTAACGTGGTAGGGCTTTGTAGTGTGTAGTTTCCAAGCTGCGAGCATGGGTCCCTATGCAAATGAGGTGGTTACTTAATAGCATAAAGGGATAGCTGTATCCTCATATCCCCTCCATGTAAGTCAAGAACCATGTTGGTCCCCACACAGGAAGTAGATGATATCAGGGGAGGGTGTGTCCAATGACTTTTAAGCTGATTTCAATTTAGCTGCTCCTGTTTGCTCTACATGCCGCCATGCTGATCATTTCCTTTCGGGGGGGGGTGCAAACTGACTGATAAGCTTTGTTTACCTATGGGGCACGTGCTTACATGGTGCACTGCAGAGCTGAATGTATCTAAAAGCCAATGATATATTAATTAGTTTTGACCCCTGAGTAACTTAAACTAGGGCCATTAAATGATGATGATATACTAGGCAGGTGGTATGAATCATAGGTATCTAAGCATGTAGTCAGCACCTACAGTAGAGCAGTAAAAATTATGCATACACCCTACAATCTGATTTTTTTCCCACATTCTGCACCATTGTGGTATAGACTTGTGAATTTTAACTGAAAGAATGCTAGGGACTGCTGCAGGTCTGTTACATCTGTATGTGCTAGATGCTGTGGTCAGTGCTGCTGCTGTCAATAGGCCTAGGCAGAGAAGGAGAAGAGTTTTCAGGCCCAGGGTAACCTTCCAGGAGCTACATGAGCTGGAGATTGTACAGAGCTGCAGGGTGGACAGAGGCATACTACAAGAACTCACTGAGCACTGCCACCCTCAACACAGACCTAGAGCCAACAGAGGGGAATGGATCCCAGTGGAAATAAAGGTATGTGTAGCCTTTAGGATACTAGCTACAGGTACCTTCCAAAGACCAACTGGGGACCTGATGGGGGTCTCATAGAAATCAGCATCCAGGATTCTCCACCAGTTCCTGGATGCCATGCTACCACATGTCACTGAGCACATTTATTTTCCCTTTACCCCTGAAGTGAGAGCCATCAATATGCAATACTTCTGCCATGTTACAAACTACCCTGAGGTATTGGGTGCCATAGATTGCACTCATGTATCTGTGTGCTGGCAGCTCTGAGAGTTATCATGACTCCCATATCTGGCACACATCACTGTGTACCAGATGTTTACTAGGTGGAACATCCCACATGGCCGTTTACTGGGGGATGCTGGCTATGCACTGGAATAGTGGATGATGACACTCATCAGAAATACACAAAAACCCACAGAAGAATGCCATAATGAGGCACATGGTCAAGCTAGGAACATCATAGAGCATGTGTTTGGGCTTCTGAAGTCACACTTCCAGTGCCTCAATATATCAGGTGGAGCCCTGCAGTATACTCCAGCCACATGTGCATAGATATTCACAGAATGTGCCATACTACACAATATGATCCTGCAGAAACAGCTGCAGCAGGATCAGCAAAGGGAAGAAATACACAGCCCCCCACCAGTGCCTAGGCCACCATAGCCACACTCAGAAGAGGACTCAGAGTAGGAACCCCCGATGATGTCCCTGTAGGCAGACATAGGAGTGCTCAGTATGCCCCGGCTTTGGCTAAGAGTCAACGCATAGCACATTCACTGACCACATAGAGCGCTAGGGACTGACACCTTACTCCCACTCACATACATATATTAAAATTGTTGATGCCAGGCAACCCATACAACCTGTACCTACCCATGTGTTGGCTTTGTACTGCTCATCACACAGAGTCAGCTCTGAACTACAAGTCTGTCAACTGCTGTATTCCCAAGTTAAGTCACTAACCTACACACTACTTGTAAGGATTAACATAATATGGTATCATATGTATGGATCTGCGTTATTTATGCAAGGAAATATAGTGGGCTATGTGTACAGAAGTAACATCCACATGGGTGTACAGATACCCAGTCCAATATTAGCAGCAGATCGGACAAGCTCAGGGCAGTAACATAGTACTCTATCACACATTGTATGTTCCATGTAAAGCAGAAACAACAATGTACATAATTGTGCTGTCAGTTGTGTGATGAATGACATGATTGTATGATAAATTATACCCCTCTGTCTGGTAGCCTGTGTGGCTCAGTGGATTAGGGAAGTTAGCTTGGGTGATGGTGTTGATGGTTGTAATCTGGAAGTATTCACATCTTTTGCATGTGAGGTATTACTATGTTGGAGTTTTCACATACTGTCATTCTGTGTGTGGTGTAAAATTATGAACCTCAATCACATATTAAGTATAGCAGACAGCTGGCAAATGCCATGGACATTTTGAGTGCAGTGCAGTACTGCAGAAACAGGGACAGATGTCAATATTTGTAACATACCTGTCAACCTCTTAGTGCAGGAAATCTGGACAAAACCAGACAAAATGGGAGACAAAGGCCCACAAATAGGGGCATATTTTGAATACTGCTCTTGTAAACTTAAAAAGTTGTGTGAATAACAGGGTTTGTTTCAACATATGTTTTTTTGAAGGATTTGAAAGTAGAAAGTCAAAAGTATGTCATTACACAGTGACTGCAATCCTCAGATCATCCAAGTGATTTTCCAGAAAAGGATCTCTTATAGGTTCATACTAGGCTATCAGCCCTAGGGCCTATACAAGCCTAGCCATAACAATTCCCTGGCTATTTCTTCCCACACTATTTACTTCCCTGGACCCAAATTGTAGCTTGCTACAGATCCCCAACCATGCCCCAAGATTCTCACTACACCTTTCTAAACATACTGGAAAATATTAAGATGCAACCAAACACCCTAATACAGGGTGATTTCAACTACCCTACCATTAATTGGGAAAACTACTCAGGTACCAACTCCTTTTCCCAATGGTTCTTGGAATTCATAAATTCCAATGCCCTGGATCAACTAATCCATTGTCCCACCAGGGGCTCCAATATCTTAGACCTGGTCATTACCAACATGGGAGATAGATGCTTCACACCAGTGGTCACCCCCTCATTGGTCAGGTCTGACCATAAGCAAATCACCCTTGACATCCACATCCCACCCCCACCCCCCAGTAAGGAAACCTCCTTAAAAAACTTCACCAAAGCCAACTTCAAGCTACTGAAGTCAGAAATGACAAACTTCACAACACGCACGTAGACAGGATCTGGAAGTTCAACTGCAAAATCCTACACTAAGGCACTGTATGAGCACATCCACTCGTGCATGAATCATGCCATTCCCAAATAGAACCAAGATGCACTTCTCCAAAAAAAGGAAGCCAATCTGGTGGTCCCCTGCTATAAACAAACTATACAACAGAAGGAAGAAACTGTTGCAAAAAAGTGGAAAATCCCAGGATGCAAAAAATGCCCTCACCAGCCTCAGTAAGAAGCTGAGATCCCTCATAAAATCCTCAAAAGCTAGTTACAAAAATAAAATTGTCAAAGATTCCAAAGACAACCACAAGGCATTCTATAGTTATGTCAAGAATCTAAATGGCAATGCTCAGATCTGCTCTGAGTTACAACAGAATGGCATTAAATATACTGATCCCAAGGATATTGCCAATATCCTGTCAGATTGATTTAGTGCCAACTTCAGTCCACTCTCAACCCCTAAAGGGCCCATCTCAATGTCAAAAGATTGCCAAATTCCAATAATCACAGCCACACAGGTAGAAACTGCCCTCTCCAAAGCTAAGAATACAGCATCCATGAGACCAGATGACATCCCAGGCTGTGTACTACATGAACTACAAAATGAACTGGCACCTCACCTAAGTGTCATGTTTAATCATAGCCTCACCTCAGGCTTCGTGCTCACTCAGTTGTGAACAGCTACAGTTAACCCGCTCCACAAGGGAGGATCCACCTTGGATCCTGACAAGCCTGATTTGCAAGGGCCTGGAACACATTATCATGGAACTTATAAACAAAGACATTGGCAACCTTCAAACACTGGACCCCACCCAGTTTGGGTTTGTGAAGGGACGATCTTGTCTCCTGAATCTGATTGACTTCTTCGAATCAGACTTCAGAGCTGTGGACGAGGGTAAGGCAGTCCACACAGCCTATCTGGACCTCGCCAAGGCCTTTGACACCATCCCCCACTCTGGAATCATAGATAAACTTACTACACTCGGCATAAATCCCTACATCACTCAATGGGTTGCTAACTGGCTTACTGACAGAACCCAGACAGTAAAAGTAGCCGACTCCAAATCCAGCTCCAGACAAGTGACAAGTGGAGTACCTCAGGGTTCAGTCCTGGGACCACCCTTGTTTGGCATCTACTTCTCTGAAGTACAGGCCAACACTAAGGGACTCTGGCTAACAAAGTTTGCAGATGACTGCAAACTGGGAGACATTATTGAATCCCCAAATGATGTGGATATTCTACAAAAGGGCCTTAAAGAAACAGATGCCTGGTACCAGAGCCATGAGCTCAACCTTAATGCCAAGAAATGTATAGTTATCCCCTTTGGAAAAAAAACATGTACCCATGAATTACCACATAGGTGGCAGGACACTAAACATCAAAAGTGTGATGAGAGACTTAGGGACACAGGTGGACAGTGGTCTCACTTTCGATAACCACATTGCCACAACAGTCAGGAAATCCTTCTATGTGGCACACCTCATCACTAAGGGCTTTTCATCCAGAAAAAAAGGAGGTCATTGTCCCACTGTACTCATCCCTCATTAGACCCATTATAGAGTATAATGCTCCGTTTGGTATGTACCTCACAAGACATCTGCAACAGCTGGAAAGGCCACAGAAATACCTCACTAAAAGAATCACAGGCCTAAAGCAGATGCCCTATACTGACCATCTAAAAAAACTCCAGCTATACTCTGTGGCATATCGTCTACTCAGAGGCAATCTCTGCTTAACATACAAGGCCATGTCAAACCCTGAGCTGTTGGACATGCTCCACTTAAAGAAATCCCAATCCCTCAGAGCCACATGCTCCAGGGATCTAAACCTTGTCATCACAATGAACAAAACATGCTGGAGGGATAGGTTCCTGAGCAAGAGACGCCCCATACTCTGGAATAGACTGCCCATACATATCAAGCAGAGCACCTCATTGGCCATCTTCAAAAAGAACCCTGATGATTGGATGGGAGATAAGAAATTCACCCCGGGGATCATGTCAGTCGCCCTGCTAGACAGGGCCTGGAGAAGTAAATATTGTGGAAAGAAATATCCAGGGAATTGTTATGGCTAGGCTTGCACAAGCCCTAGGGCCGATAGCCTAGTACCAACCTATGAACCTATGAACATGGAGAATTTCAGACCCATTGTGTTGGGCAACTAGCCTGGTGGTGTGAATATCCTTGGTGAATATTGAAACTCGTCCACCTTTAGTGTTTTGGTCCTGGTTTGGTGGCCGAAAAGTGTAGCAAGAGTTGTAGCCTGGTATTGCAGGGGTGCTCTCTGGAGCCTTGAACCAGGTCTCAATTACTGCACAGATACTGATTTTCTCCATTTCTAGGAGTGCCTCAAGAGAGTACATTTTGAGGTTTAGACTTCTAGCATTGAGTAGCATTACCTTCAGATTTTGCATGCTTGTACCTGTTATGGTGGTGGTTTTGTCCTTAGAACTTTGCCTAAAAAAGGCACTATAGGGGCGGCTAGAGCCTTAGCCAGTAACCTGAATCCCAGGGGAGACAGGTGCAGCCATCTCTGGCAAAGCATCGTGGTCTGTCAATCATGTCGTCCAGGCAGACAGGTACTGGATCCCCTTTGAATGACACCAGAAGCTTAGCCAATTGTTGAAGTCAATCATTTTGTCCTTATATTGTGGTATCATTCTGGGAGAAGGCAGGATGCTACGCAGGGCTAGGGTCATACTTGCTTTGGCCACATGATCCGAGAGCTCTTCCATGTCTCTTTTCATGTAGTTCAGGGAGGTACGTCTCAAGTCACTCACTCCAACATGGACAATGACAGAGTCATATTTGTACTTGTTGTGGAGTGACTTGAGTGCATGCGTTATGTGGCGGATCCCGGCACCCGACAGGCAGCTGACTGTAATTTTCTCCTTGCTCAACCTGGTGAGTGGGACATCAGTGTGCTGGACTATACAGTCACCTATGACTAAAGTGTTAGGTACGTTATCTTGCCTTAGGGGCTGTTGCTGGGTGGCACACTGGTGTTGTGAACTTGGTTGTGATTGGTGTTTGTTTGCGTTTCAGCTTCAGAGGTCCTTGTTGCTTGGGCAGGTTACAGTTAAGGGCCTCTGCATATGTGGATTTAGTGTTGTTATATGTGGGTGTTGGTGGTGTGGGTTTAGAAGGGCTATGTGTTGCTTGAAGTGTAGTGTGGGTGTTAGCCTTCTCCTCTTGACTGTCTAGCACAATCTTGGGTGGAGAGAGCATTGCTTCCATTTTGGCTATGTAAGTGCATCTCTCACATGTTGTAGTGTTGGGTGGTAGGAGGAGAGGGTTGCTGTGTACATGAGTCAATTGCTGCATTGCCCCAGCATGCCCAGATTCACCAGATGGACAGGAGAAATCACAGGAAGCTGACCCTTGGACATGCCTGGTTTGGTGCTTTTTTTTTTGTAAAGTACAGGAGCTGTTTTCCCTTACCTTAGCAAGGTACTTTGCAATTATAGGCTGTTTAGTGCCTACAATTAATTTCTCCTTATTAAGAAGGAGATCTGAGTGCTTGTATCAGTTTAAGGCTTCCTAGTACTTTCCAGCAGGCATTAGAGCAATTGCTAGTCACAGGGATGCTTAAAGGTATGACGAAAAAAAAAATGCACACCACAAATTTTATGAAGAACAGATCAAAAATATGAGCCAAAACTCTGGACATTCTGCAAAAGTCTGGACAATTCCTAGGTATGGTCTGTAAAACACAAAATCCCTGACTGGAGTATAGGTAGGTGTGGCCTGGAGTCACTTTATAAGCACTGACAGTCCCACTGGGCATGCCCAAACACTTAGTTAAAATGATTGCAATTCTGTTGCCCCATCATCAGAATACATATATACTGATATACATAGCCATGGGTCTACTTCAGAAGACTGTAAAAACAAAAAACTGAATCTAAAAAGACTAAAAATTCAAAATACCAAATGATGTAATTTGCCCCTTCTCCACTGTTGTGTGATCTTGGAGTTGGTATATCTAGTTAGCAGAGGGTGTGCAGTGTGCATCCCCACATATGAGGGTGCAGTGGGGGGGGAGGCTTGCTCTCTGCATTAAAAATGTGTTGAGTATTTTGAATTTTCAGTCTTTTGGGATTCAGTTTTTTGGTTTGTCAGTCTTCTGAAATAGACTCATAGCTCTATATATACATATATATATATATATATATATATATATATATATATATATATATATATATATATATATATATATATATATATATATATATATATATATATATATATATATATATATATATATATATATATATATATATATGGTTTACTATCACAATGCCGACGTGCACTTGCACGGCTATGAAGTATTCGAACAACAGATGTTCGAATACTTCATAGTTCGGCAGGTGATGTGAGCGAACGTTACCATTGCGAATGGACTGTGCATTCGCAATTCTAACATTCGCTCATGTGAGGGGATCGCGGTACAGTGCGGTTAGGGAAATACATCCCTTTCCTTACTGTAGTGCGATCTTGGAGTTGGAAAGAGCGACATTTTCGACAATACACAGCTGTTTTCAACATTAGGAAAATTCGGAAATGTTCATTTCCGATGTATAAATTCGAAAATGCAGACACGTTTTGTTCTGATTTTCGAATTTATGATAGTAAACCATATATATATATATATATATATATATATATATATATACTACAGTGATACATAGACTCTCCCTATATATCTGAGGTGCAATGATGTGTGCCATTAGGCAGGGTTCTGTTTCAAGGGTGTGTTTAAGTCTGCTAGACAAATCTTTCCCACAATCATTTAGTACTAACATCACATACTAGGTTAATGTCCTTAGAGTGAGTTATTCATTTACTATGCCTCCTGCAGATAGGCAGCATATGCAATCAAGCAGGGTCACACATTGTCCTGTATGCAAGGCACAGATCACATCTGAGTAGTCTATATGCCACAGGTGACAATGGCAGTCATTGCAGATGATCTCCAATGAACACATACAGAAGATGTGAAGTGTCCTTGTAAGGGACCATACTGTTGTGTGCAATGTCCAGTACTGCTTTGAAAGCTAAGGTTACAAATTGTCATTGCACTCCGATAATGGCATACTGAGGGTAGAGTACATGGAGGTTAAGAGTATGTAACTTACTGGTGACTGTGGTGTCAGCTATGCCATATGACTCCCGCCATACCACTGTTGAGACATGGTGATCTGAGGCACATTAGGTGTAAACCTATGTGGACAGTTCTGTGAGCCCAGTTCTTTCACCCCAGAGTATGTACATCACATGTTGTGACTGATGTGCTACTTACCAAGTACATAAGTCTTACTAATGGAAATTATACTACATATATATTTGCATGGAGTTTATGGTGATTAGAATGTCAGCAAGCATGTGTTCGCAATACCCTCTTGCAGGATACTGACATACCACAGAGACTGCATGAGTGCTCACAATTTGCCGGCATCAGCCAAAATTGTTATCCACAGTCAGTCGGTAGTTCTGTGCATTGTGGTTAAGTGGATTCAAAGCAGAGGAGATCCCACGGCTGCACTCTGGTGAGCACTGATGCATACAGATCAGCTATTGGAGGCGGATGTCCTTATATTACATATGTGTGCTATCAATGGGCCACTTAGTGACACCTACAATGACATTATAATGGATTCCTAAGTGGGTGCTTTGTAAATGTCTAACTAAGGGATATAGACAGATGTCTTGCCTTAGTCTTGGGGTTGTAAGCCCTGGTGTACAATCACCCAGGTCCTTGGTGACTACCTTGGACATGTCCACCGCATGTAAAAATTATGCTCCACCTGTCACACATCCAAACTGCGTGCAGTCAAGTGTGTGTACATGACATATATGCGTGCTGATCAGCTCCATAATGATTGCCTATATGGGCATACAGATATGGATACGTAGACAAAGAGTTCTATAGTTCTGTTGCCCAGTGGATGCACCAGCTCTGTGCAAGGGTGTAACAGTTGCTATCATCCACCCAGCTGGTGTTTAGCCAGTGGTGTCAGTATGATTGCAAAGACTGCCTACTGGTGTTAGTAATCCTTGTCAG
Source organism: Protopterus annectens (assembly GCF_019279795.1). NCBI lineage: Eukaryota > Metazoa > Chordata > Ceratodontiformes > Protopteridae > Protopterus > Protopterus annectens. The sequence goes on along the minus strand of NC_056738.1, from coordinate 52,583,940 downwards.
ATCACATGTGGGATACAGCCTGGAATGCTAGCATGTGCAATAGATGCTGTGTATCTTCCATTGAGAGGTCAGTTACAAACTGCTCTGTAAATATGAAAGTTATAGGACAGGTTGTAGGAATGTCATGTGTCACATATGTTGGAGGCAAGGGAGTGTAGTTGATGCAGACAGTGTGGGAGTACAGGTTAGGTATGAGTACAGACCCACCATATGTAGCATCATGACATATGAGGTCAACGACAACCTGGGCTTGTCCTTTGAGGCTAGACATGTAACTACACAGTGCCTTGTGGTTCTGCTTTGTGTGAGTTGCTAATGGTGTCACTGACCATATCTGCACAACATCACAACAACACAATGTGCTTCTTTCAGATGAGGAGGTAGTGCTTCCTTGTTGGGGGGACACCCTCACCCCAGCAGTCACACAGCACTGCCCACCTGTTATTGTACAACCTGCTAATGGCAGTTGTCCACCAGTCAGGTTTGCCGAGCCATAACAAGCCTGTGTCCCACCTGTCCTATACAGCTGAGTTCAAGCAGTTATAATGCTGCTGACATAATGCATGGGTGTACAGTTCTGCATATTTGCCTGTATTATCTGAAGGGGGATATGCACTCACGCTATATCAACCATCCCACAGGAGGTAATAAATAGCTATCTTCACATATATGTTTGTATTGTCTCCAAGCTGGGTACATGCTGGTTGTTCTAAAGGAGACTGATCTGTGTCTAGATCCCACCAGGGAGAACCTTACATTGGGGGGGCTGTATGGGTCACCCATAGTGGTACACACATCATGCAATATGCTGATTCCCTGTGTGGGGATGTCACAGCACTGCTCCAGGCCATGGTAGGTAAGGACCTGGACCATCCTTTGGGCAAGTGAGTTGCAGCATAACTAAGCAAAGCAGTGTGTGCATATTACACTTCCCTAACACGTATGTCTGACTCTCATGTGGCAACATGCTGGAAGTAACTGCAATACTTGCATAAAGGACAACTAGCATGTAGTGGCAAGTGGTATACCCAGACCTCTGAGTCATGTCACTTGACATGCCATGATAGGAGTTAGCATGGATATGAGCACTAACACTGTCATACACCTACTGACACTGGACCAAACACTTTTACTTTTGCACAAAGCCAGATCATGCCTACTGACTGTGACCAGTGAAGCCCATTGACTATTGCATATGCAGTGGATGTGGGACCTCAGTCTCACTCCACCAACCATGGCCTGACAAGGTGTATGAGAATATTAGGCCACCAGGCAATGCTGGAAACTGTACATCATATTCATAGAATTATGTCAGTAGGTGTTTCGGCAAGTGCCTGACAGTCATACTCTGGAAACATAGCATTGGGAGACTCATGCTGCAATGATGCCACTCACCTCTAGAGTTCACCATCCTCCATCACTGGTGTACCCCTTCTAACTATTCCCTCTCTGCAGTCACAGCCACTGTCAGTGACCTCTGACTGAGTACATCAGCAGGTGGTTGCATATTAGAAGCCGTCACAGAATACAACACAATGCAAACAGTTATCCAGGATGCCCTAGGACACAGTCAGTTGTTGTTTGAGCTACTGATAAAGACTAACTGCCAACAACTGCACAATACTATCCTGTGGGAAATCATCACCCCTGCAAAATATTGTAGTGTCCGCAAACCACACACAGTTGAGCCATTACACATGAAGGTATGGACACAGAGAGTAATTTAGCCTTTGACTTTCACTCATTGGTAAGAGATGGGGATGCATTCACTGCTGTACAACCTATACCAACAGGTTTAGGATGTAAATCTCAGACTGCCGCTGCTACAATGAATATGGCAGTTATCATACCTATCATTGTGTGCAATGGAACTCCTGTCATGTCACTACATAGGCATATTGTACAACTGTAGCAGTCACACACATTCCATAGTACACCAATACACAGTGTAGATAACATGTCCTATGGAGTTATGACCATACATGTGTAGTCTGTCTTCTCAATACTTTGAAGGGGATGCGTATGGCTCCATACAGGGAGGTGTCAGATCTGACTGTGTACCTCCCACATATCCATGACAGGACTAACACATGTCTCACCTGTTCAACACACTGACAACATCACTGTAGTATGCATAGTATGTTCTTTAGAGACAGGTATGTAACACAGACAAAACACTGTACATGAAACAGGCCCCCCATGCATGTAAAGCACACATCAGCTGTGACACACATCATATGAAGATTACACAATGGGATGCAGAATATGACAATCATAACTGGTGCCCGGCAACTGTCAGTACTGGATACAGGATATTTATAGATGGGTCATCTCCATCACCACAGCTTATAAGATGTGTTAGTTCCCAAAACCCAAGTGACACTTACCAAGGGTAGCAGACCTTATCACAGATTAAGGATGCATGACTACACTGAATTTTATTTATTTTTTAATTTTATTTATTTAGCATTTATTTACCATGAAAGTCAGACTTGGAACAAAGCCAATTTTTATTGGGGTCCTAGGGAGAAATGCTCCAAATGCATGTCTTTATAATGTGGGAGGAAACCAGAGCACCTGTTGGAAACCCACACAGATGCAAGGAGGACATGTAGACACCACACAGAAGGTACTCCAGCCGAGAATCAAACTGGATAATATCTTGCTGTGAGGCAGCAATGCAACTGCTGCACTACTGCCACCATTGTCCTTGTTAGCCTGTTATACACATATGAACCTATTGAGCCATGCACTTATAGTGCTGTACTTTGCTGAACACATATTTCTGCTGTGCTGACATCCCATCCTGTGCTGCTCAATTGCCACTGTGTATCCATAGGTTATCCCAACAGACTTCTGAAACAGAAACATAGACAGGTCCATGACACACTTGCCACTGTGTAGCTATACAGCCAGTACAACATCATACAACATAAGTTACACAAAAGTATGTGATGTACTCATGACAAATGCCAGCATACAGTATCTGTTGGTAACCACTGCAAGTGGGATGACAAAACAGCACTGCATTAAACAAGTGCATGTTAACTAATATAGTCACCCTGTGCATCAGATACATAGCTTAATTTCCCTGCATTGATGGTGAAGATGACAGAGATATGGCACAGGTATCATCACTTGCACAGGGTGCTATGTGAGGGTGCAAGAGACCTAGACTGGCCCAAATGGTTTACAGCATGTGTGTGACTCAGGAAGGGTGGCATGTAATATGGACCATGGAAAGTTGCCATGTGTGTCTCTACGTGACCTGCATTTGACAGTGCTGTGTGAGTGTGTGCATGTACACAGTCAAGCTCAGTGCTAGAGCTACACGTGTGTATGTTGGACAGCTTTGGACTGTACATAGTAGAGTTGACAGTTCATCTTCTTCATCCCTTAGCACAGGAACTGGCCCTACCAGGAGTTGCACTGGCACCGCCATGCCGAAGGTCAGAAGTAGTGCTAGTACCTGACGGTGATTTCTGTCTGCTGGCACCATGTCTCCCACAGGACCACCCAGGACCATGAGACCATGGCCTGCCACATCATGATGTGGACAGCCCACTCCCCTCTGTAGCTCTGGATGTACTGACACTGCCGGAGTATGGTTGTGCACAGCTGAGTGGACTGGGTTGCTGGACTACATCCACAGGTCTGACACTCAACTCCAACCAGACGTTCCAGCACAGACAATGTGCAGTCCAAGACAGACACTGTCTCAGCCCACCATCTGTCCACTGTATCAGTGATCCAATCCAGGGGGTGGAGCCAGTCACAGATGTCAGACTGAGCAGCATCCATAACCCTAAACATATGTCTGGTGTTCCATTCAGAATATGTCTGTGCCTCCACGATGGCGCAAAACATGAGTTGAGTGACTAATGATGTGACCCCTGCAACAGGTGGAGGACAGACAGCAGGCCTCCTACAAGCATCCCTGTCAATTCACTTGTGTGTGACCTCACCAGGTCTCTGGCTATGGCCAGTGTCTACACTCACTGCAGCCATAGTTGCCACACTTTCCTGTTCAATGTTCCCACCCTCTGATTGCCTAATATCTGTGACCTCCGGGTACTGGGTATGTGTGGGCATACTGACTGTGTGTGGTGACAATGGGACAGAAGAAGAATGTCTACCTCTGGGACAGATTCAGCTGCTGACACCCCCACCTGTGCTTCACTGTGGCCACCGTCATCATCACAGAGTCTGAAGAGACACTGACATCAGGTTGTGTAGGGGACAGATACCACCCCCCCCCCCGGTCACCTGTAATAAGAAACAAAAAAGCAGTACATTAATACCTGCACTATTGTGTACAAAAAATCTACCAAGGCTCATAATTATGAACACCCACAACTAGATTAGCAGTCAAACATTTTTCTTCTCCACTTTTATCCACTAAAGACTTCCTCAGAACAAAATACACATTCAACCCAAGACCTTTATAACAATCACTTGAAGTAAATCAAGTAAAAGTTGACCAGTAAAATGTAACTTTTAATTAATCAATAAGAAACTATACCTGATAAAAGAACACATAACAACCCAGTACACTGATCTTAACAAATATATAGAAATACGTTTCACTATCTAATTTATTTACCTTCAACCTTTTGTTTTTTAAAAGGCATTTTAGATTAATTGCCTCATTTAAACCAGGAGGCATATCTGCTCTTAACTGTAACTGCCAAAGTGTTTATTTTTGTTCAGCTACACTCCTGTAATTACCCCTTATAAAATCCTTAGGTAACTGTTCCAGAATGGAAAATACAAACTTTCTACTCTGTTTACACATGAAATTATGTTTAAATAGGGCATTATTCTTGCCCTTAACTTTACTAGAATATAAATGTTTCTTAACAAAACAGTGTCATGCTTACCAGGACCAAGACCATGGCCTTGGCCAATACCTGATGGACCTGTGAAAAGAGAAGGGTGAGGTAATGTCAGTACCACTGCATGTTGCAGCACAACAAGGTAATATGTCCATATATCTCACATTTACAGTAGCTAATGTGTTACTTGCTTTATTGGTCACATTCTGAGTATAAGAGTAAAACTGATGTTAAACCCACCCCCCAAAAGAACCAAGACCTGACACCCACGTAAAGGTATGTACAGTCTGACACACTGACTGCTACAGTATTGCAATCCTGATTAAAGTAAGCTTACCTGCATGCTCCTCTGCTGTGGAAGCTGTTGCCCTCACATCCACTATGTAGGATGTGATGGATGCCTGGGAGCTGTAGTGCATGCCTAGATTTGCCAGAAATTCTTCAGCTGCTGAGATTGGTTGTTCCACTGCAGGCTCTCCACCAGTGATGACACGATCCCTGGCTACATGTACTGTCCTTCATTGTGCAGCATTGATCATGTCCGTTGTGCAGTGTGGGACCTGCTCATATGTCCTGCCCTGATGGCCTGTGCCATGCACATCATGAACAAGGTCTGATCACAATGCAGCCTGCTGTTCCCTGTTAGATTCCCTATTATGTATCTGAAGATGCAAAACTGTGAGTGCATCTTAATCGAACTTAAAAGCACGAAAAATCAAAACAACGAAATGGCATATAAGCGATTTCTTTCTCTGGGAAAAAATTGCTTGGCCACCTCTGTTACTTTGCCGTTTTCCCCACTGTAGTGTGATCTCTGAGTTGGTATATTTAGTTAGAGGTGTGTGGGGGCATAGCCCCCCCATGTTGGGGGGTGTGGGGGGTGAAGCCCCTACTTTGTTTTGTCTGTAGTGATCTGTTTTTTTTGTTGGGCAAGCAAATTCTTCCCATCGCTTATATGCACTTTGGCTGTTTTGATTTTTCGTGCTTTAAAGTTCGATTAAGATGCATTTGAAGGTTTGTGTCTTTGAATATATAATGGAGATCCCCCTGTTATGCCTCCCCTGGACAGTAAGATGTGATGATGTTGCCTTAGTTCTTCCAGTATAATTTCATTCTCTGCATCCAAGAAGGGTGCATGGCATCAATATTTCATGATTCCTGAAAGACAACAAAAGGGGAACAAATTACAGGATCACATATGTGGAAGTACACTATGTAGAGATACAGCAAAAACAAAATGGCTGTCACTATCCCCTGCTTGCTCACACATGTCATACTCCACAGTGCGCAAACATACTAAGTATGTGGATACAACTGAGATAGTAGCAATAGTCAGGTATTCTTCTGTGTGCCATGACAGCTACTGCTGTATGGTCATACACACAACACTCAAGTCTACAGTGGTGTATCCCCTGTGGACAAGCCCCCCCCCTCCCAATAATATGTCATAAGAACAGTGCCATACAAATAGCACTGTGCTATGACAACCACTATAAAGGAACAGTCCAATGAGACCAGTGTTCCACAGTGACAAAAGACAATACACGCTTGATGTATTGTACATCCTGTGTAGATGTAAGAAAGCAGGAAATCAATGACATGTCATTATCACAGGTCTCTAACAGGCTTAATGCTGTAATCCCTATTCTACATAAGTCTATTCACCCATCTGTATCCTATTGTACACAAAACCAGTTACATACCTGATGGAGTGTAGTACTCCTCTGTTGATATGTGGTGCTAGTAAAGTTTTCACAAAGGCATACTCTGTGTGAGTAAAGTCTTACAGAATGGTTACCAATAGCCAGCTGCTTGCCTTTTAAACATGCTTCTCATTGGCAGGTGATTGCCTCTAAACCAATCTGTGGGTCTGAAATGCTAATTGTAGCCAACATAGCTGATTTGCACAATCATCAGCAAATGACATAAAACCATTATAGAAGATATAAGGCCTTTATGTAGATTAGGGCCCCTTTCTGATATGTCGTGATGAACATTACTGTGGTGAGAAGACTACATCGTTGTAGAGGGTAGGTCTTCAGCAGACATCTTTACATAGAGATGTGTGTGCAATAGGCTGCAGCTGCTTCTGCAGTTAATAGACACAGGCAGTGAGTATGAACACTTTGGAGGAAAACAAGCTGTAGGAGTAACTGTGTGAGCTCTGTTGGCCTTGTTGTAGAGACAGAGCTGGAGTGAGGGAACCACTTACACTCCAATTAAGACGTGTTTAAGGTAAGTATGTTAGGCAATGGTATCAATAACACAGTTTCACCATCTGGGCAACTGCCAGGCCATGTATTACAGGCTGGTAGTAATTTGCAGTGTGTATGAGGGCAGTACTTATTTACAAACAGGGACTTCAAATTTGTATGTTAGTTGTGCAGATGTGGTAATCTGCACTGTGACTCTGAAAGGATTGTGTGGTGCACTCTGATATTAATGTCCATCATCTGAAGTACCTGAGTTGACATTCTCTGTGAATGAATATTACTGCGTGCAGTGACAATTTATGCACATATACTTTTGTTATAGGGATATGTGAAGTATATTCCTACCTGCAGGCCTGTGACATCCATCAGTGAAGAGCAGTAATTTTATTTGAAAAGCATTGTGTGGATAAACAGTGCATGACTCAGTCATTAATTGCTGGCTTCACAATATTGTAAATTCAGTGCTACACACAAATGGATTTGAACCCAGGACTTTGTGTGTCAAAATGTACTGATTGCAAGGCGTTTAACAGACTGAGCTACTAAATCACTGCTATAGAAGTTGTATTTGCCAGATATGTACACACATACAGGCTGTAACAAACATTTTCTACATCCATCTACATCCATCAGTATGTACATGGCTTTATATGGATGTATTTCTGCACCAGGGTCCCAGTCGAACATGTAATTTGCCATTAATGCCTTAGCAGGTGGCTTTCTATATGTTGAAGATAGAAAGGCACATTTACCTGCTATCCCTGTCCTCATTTACATCCATTATTATGTCTTTGGCTTTCTGTTGCACCAGAGTCCAAGGTACACTCACATTTTTTCCATTAATCTTATTCAAGTTTGCGAGGCGCAGAGCACAGCTCCACTGAAACACACTTTATTACCATAACTGGCAGTTACTATGTTTTGTTTTAACCACCTGTTTTAATTAAGAGTTGCGTGGCATGGAAGATTAATGAGTAGTCAGCAGGTGTAATGGTCTTGGCTTCGAAACATGGGACAGGTGTTTATTTTGTAAGTCTGTATTACAATTTTGAAAACACATATAGTCAATATAGCCCTATTTAGCTGAGCTTAGCGAAGCTGCTCGATGTGACGTACCAAGCAGCATTATGCTAAAATAATATAAAGTAAAGAATAATGGTGAGTTAGGAAAGTGGTGAAATGGGGTGCAAGAAGGGGGGAAAACATAGTGGAAGGCAGGTAGGGATGTGCAGGAAGGGTGTAAGAAAGAACCATATCTATCCATTTCTTGTAGAGCACATTTACTGAATTTGTACATGACTTTGAACTTTCACTCCCAAAGAGAGGGGTGAGGACAACATAACGGTGTTGTCAAGCTAATTGGACCAAATTACATATATCCATTGGACACATGTGAAAATGGAGAGCAATGTATGGACCAACATTGTTTTGGGGACAGGTACCCATTTTTTTAAGGTGAGAGTAGAATGCTGGGGAAGGGAACTAGCTATGTGTGGTGGAGGTAAGTTGGGTAGGTGACGATGTATTTACAGACAGACAAGACAGCAGACAGGGGTGGTGTGTGACACATGGGGGGTGAACACCTTGTATAGGGAGGGTGTTGTGGAACCCAAATCCCATGTGCCTCCACAAGGCAGCAGCATGACTCACATCTCCAACCATGGAACTGTCAGCACTGCTCCATCATTACCCGAGGGTGGCAGTGATGGAATCTGGACACCAGGGTGAGGCTGCCTCACCAGGTTGACCAGCATGCCCTCAATCTGGTGCAGGTGGTGGTCAAACCCACTGTAGATTATCCTGTGCACCAAGACCAGCAGCTCATCCCAGGTGACAACTTCCCCTCCACCACTGCTCACAGAGGGGGACCCAGCCCGGTCCTGTGGGATGATGCTACCCAAAACCACAGGTAGTGCAGGGGCAGCAGAGGGAGTACCCTTGGTCTGGGTCCCAGACATGCTGGGACCCGGTGCCATGGCTGATTGAGGTAAGGATTGCAGATTAGCTGGTACTGGCCTACCTTGACCTGCTGTGGTAAATGTGGTGTAGCAAAAAGTTAAGGTTAGTAATAACCAAATCATTGTTAGTGCTAACAGAATGGAATATCATGTTAATGAATCCAAATACATATTAATGTATATTATGTGTAACACAACATTAAATAATATAACAATCAGTATGTTAACAGCATGCCATTAAGAATTAAAGCATAAAACAGTTAGTTTAACAAAATATGTTAATTCTGAATCATAATAACACATAACAATAATAAACCACATTTTTGAAAATATAGTTAGTTTAACAAAATATGTTGATATAATAACAAGTAACAATATTAAATAAATGAAGATAAGGGGTGGGGAGAGAGAAAAACAGTCCATTAGTGACATTGCAGATTACATCCTTGTTAACTTCTTCTTCTTTCTGCTTTTCCTGCTTATGGGTCACCACAGTGGATCACCTTGTCCGTTCATGATTGGCAGTGGAGTTTTATGGTGTCGAGTTGCCAGCCCGGCACCCAACCTTCCACAGAAGGCACACACACACACACACACCCACACACTCACACCTAGGGCCAATTTAGAATGTCCAATCCACCTAAAGCATGTCTTTGGGAGGTGGGAGGAAACCGGAACACCCGGAGGAAACCCACACAATCACAGGGAGGACATGGAGACTCCACACAGTAGGTATCCCAGCTGAGGATCGAACTGGAGAATCTCTTGATGTGAGGCAGCAATGCTAACCGCTGCACCACTGCGGCTGCCCCAGATTACATCCCTGTTAACACTGATCATATATTCTCTACAGGTGTGTAGACTCAGTTTTTAGTACAGTGGCTACAAGTCTCCTATAGCTGATGTAGCATGTACATACCTCTCAAACTGTTAGCATGGGTCAGTATGGGCCCAACAGTAACAAATACAGGTACACAACTACACAGAACAGTTTCACATAATGTGGACTTATATAACTACCAAGGTGTTCTGTAAGCAGATTTAATAATACATTGCATTCCATGTAATAATTTCTATGGTAATCCTGTGACAGACGGATTACACAATTTTAATTACATTATGAGAAATTGTGACACTTGATAGGCATGTTTGTGTATAGTACATAAACTAGACAGCTGTCCAGCCTTAGTTGGCAAACATAGGAATAGAACTCAATAGCTGTGACTGGAGGGGACATCTGCAAATATTGTAATAATTGACTGCAGCAACTTAATACAGACATGCAAGGAATATAGCCATACTGGACATAGGTAGATTGATTTATTTAGAAATCAACAATGCTGCATAACAATTTATTGGTATTACTCATAAGTGTCTGTGAAATCTAAACAAAATATCTGCTCATAACATAGGCTACCACACCCATATACTTTTTGTTCCTGAGGTGGGAGAAAGTGAGAGTATTATGTGACTGATAGTGGCCTGGAGACAACCTTGTACCATGCTCTGAGTTGAACAATACATGTTACAGGATATTCGTATTGCATTCTAGAACTATTACAGTGGCATAATTGATGGCAGTGACAGTAGAACTCACATGCATGGAATACAACCATACTGGACATATTAAAACAGATTTATTTAGAAATCAACACTGCTGCTTATCACTTTTTTGTTATTGCTGTTAAATATCTGTGAAGTCCACACACAACATCTGCTCATAACTTGGGCTACCTCACCCATATATCTTTTGATCCTGGGGTGGGAGAAAATTAGAGCATTATGTGACTGGCCTGGAGACAACCTTGAACAATACTATGAGTTGAACAAAATACATGTTACAGGAGATTTGTTTTGTATTCTAGAACTATTACAGTGTTATAATTGACTGTAGTGACAGTATAACACACATGCACAGAATACACCTGTACTGCAAGTATTTAAACAGCTTTATTTAGGAATCAACAATGATGGTTAACAATTTATTGGTATTGCTGATAAATTTCTGTGGAGTCCATACACAATATCTGCCCATAGAGTAGGTTACCTCACCCATACACCTTTATTACATGAATTAGGAGGAACAGAGAGTATTATTTTACTGATATTGGCTTGGGGACAGCCTTGGACCATACTATGAGTTAAGCACTACAGTTTGCTGGCAATTAGTTTTATATTCTACAGCTATTACAGTGTTACACTTGACTGCAGCAAACGTACCATACACAAGTAATGCATAAAGCTCTATTGCAATGGTTATGACAACACAGTCCTGCTATGCAACATTTTGCTTACTGTTATTGGTATTGTTTCTTGAACTACAGTTGTTATTGTTCATTTATTGCACTACAGCTGTAATTGACCATTTATTGCACTACAGTTGTTCTCATGTAAACTTTATTGCAGTTAATACTTTACTCTTTCTTGCTTTTTGCACTACAGTTAGCATAATCACTTTGTACTTACCACACTCATGGAGCAACTTGGCCAGGTGCCTGGTATGGAACTCAACATTGTGAGCCCTCTCAGCTGCAGCTGTTGGTAGAGAAGCACACCATTATGCATACCGGTTTTGCAGGAATTCAGCTTGCATTTTGCTAACACAGTAGGAAATGTACTTACATATTTGTGGGATATTTCCATCTCTTGCCTCTTGGACCCAGGTGTCCAAGGTTCCCCTTTATCTCCTTTTCAGGTCACCATAAATGCTGATGACACTGCTCATTTGTGTGAGGGATATCAGTAGCACTGGTGAATTCATTGGCCAACTGGTCCCAGGCCTCCACTCTACAATCTGAGCCCTAACCCCCCCCCCCCCGCATCAGCTTGGGTTCACGGTTCTTTACCAGGAGCCCAACAAAGACCCTGGACTCCTTAACACCCCATCTCTGTGCCCAAAAGCACACAACTTTATCAGTACCACCTGCCATATCAACAGCTGATTGAACTCCAAGGAATGGTGCAGAATTCCCACCTATTGTGCTTAATATAGGCTATTTTCCCACCCTTACATGTATACCTCTCAACTGTACAGATTTTCCCAGGATGTCCATATTTTTGCCTCATAATTTTGGTTTGTTTCTCCTAAAATTGTGTTTTTCTGGCAAATTATTTGCAAATCACTGAGGGATGAAGTAAAAAAATAATGATAGATATTTGAGTTTCAGACTTCATTCACCACAGAAAATTCATGCTAATGCAAAACTTGTTATTCTATCAACTTTTTAAGTTTGTAAGAGCAATATTTAAAAGTTGTCCTTATTTTTGGGCATTTGTCCCTCCATGATTTATGGCTTTGTCCAGATTTCTTGCCCTAAGAGGTTGAGAGGTATGCTTACATGTCTCTGAGCAATATTCAAAAATGTGCTGCATTGCTTAGCAGCATGCAAACCAGTTAAGCAGAACTAAGTAGTGTGAAAACAGTCACATAATCATGGTTTTAATAATGCTTAGCACCACACAAACTATGGTAGCCATTAGCACGTTTATGCAGTGCTTAGCATGTTTGAGCAGTACTTAGCACCATGCAGCAGTGCCATATTTTACAGTTTTGTTTATTAAATTAAACAAAAACAGTACATTGCAGACATGTTCTGCCTGATATGGACTCAAACCCAGGACCTACTACACAAAAGGCCATAACTCTACCCATTTAGCTACTTGGATATTATGAAACCTAGTATACTTTCACATATGCAAGTCAGCTACCTGTTATCATTGATGAACACCACCCCATACAATCATGCTTAAAAAGACCTACAACTAAATAATTAATTACATCCAGTTTCCATTTTTAGATGTCTGGCAAGTGTCAGCTATATATGTATAAGTGTGACTCAGCTTTGTGATGCACCATGCAAATGACAATTCTAAATAAAAAAAAAACACAAAAAATTATGATAATTAATTACATACAGTTTCTATTTTTAGATGGGAAGCAGGTGTCAGCTGTCTATATGCGAGCACAGCTTGGCATTGCTGTGCTTCATGCTGCTCAATGCAAACATACAGGGGAAAAAAACAACATCATAAAAATGAAATGTTACACATTTAACACAATTCACAGCATGTCAACAGTGACGGGGAGCATTGCAGTGAGCTGCACCCTGTACGTAGCATCTGACCAGGCATCCACAATCATGGGTAGCCGCTACACATCTACGTACACTGATTCAATATCCCTGTTCCTATGCTCTCCCTTAGAAGCACACCATCATTAATATGCATGGCATGCTGCTGAGGGGGAACCATGGCTGTGTACATGGATACATTCCATGTAGGCTCTACATGGTGCCTACACAGATTTTATTAAATCCTGGGAATAGCTAACCATAAAATGATCTAGCTAAAACACTATAAATATAAATATATATCTGTGTAATAAAATCTAACAAACATCCATCCATATGTATTAGTGTGCATAAAAACTAAGTTAGTTACAACTAACAAAATGATTTGCAGTAAAAAAAAAGTCATAACAGTTTTAATGTTTATAGCCACAAAAATGTTTATGCAATGAAAACCAGTAGAAAAATCACAGAACAATGCAGAAAACAGTGGATGAGGTAAACTACTAATGTATAAAAGTGTGCAAGTACTGCACACTGTTCATGACTGTGCATGAGTGTGCACCAGTATGCTAAGTGGGGAAATTATACAAATACTTCATGGTAATAGTGGCATTAAAAATGTATGTTTTGAATTTACCATTTAAATCTCTGGTGTGATGCAAGAGTGCACTAAATTTAATCAAGCAGAACTGAGGTAAAAGTAACTAAATTCAAACACCACACACACACACACACACACACACACATATATATATATATATATATATATATATATATATATATATATATATATATATATATATAGATTCACTTTATAATCTTGAAATACTGAAAGGTCGAAATTCAGTATATCGAGACCATAAGGTCGAATCCAAAAAACACAGACAGCGCAAAACCACAAATCTTCAAATCGCAAACATATACCATACACCACATTACACATACACCATAATACCCACACTACAAAAAAAAAACACACACACACACAAACATAACACCACACATCTATAAACCTACAATGCAAATAAGTAGGGGGCAAGTCCCTATGCACCCCCCCACATCCCCCTACTTATATATACTAAATACGAGATTGTACAAACAGAAAAAGACAGTAAACTCACACCCAGACATTCTACAGTCCCTCACACACACACACACACACACACACACACACACACACACACACACACACACACACACACACACATCACACATATACAAACACCACCACATCCAACACTTAAAGACTCATACTGTTACCTGCCTACTCTAACTCATACATACAACTTACAAACCACTCACATACACTCAAACACCTACCCAAAACCCTTACAAAACACTCACTTTCCTTAAATTCTACCTGAATCCACACACTACACCGGACACCATCCGCACAATACACTACACAACACGAAGCATAAAGCAATAACCGCGAATTCGACATACCCAGATTCATGATTATGCACTTTCGCTATTTTGAAGATTCGACTTTATAGTCTCAACATACTGAAATTCGACCTTTCAGTATTTCGAGATTATAAAGTGAATCCATTTATATATATATATATATATATATATATATATATATATACATACATATATATATATATATATATATATATATATATATATATATATATATATATATATACACACACACACACACACACACACACACACACACACACACACACACACACACAACACACACACATTCTACATGTTCTTTTTTATTTTTTAGTATGTTTTGTACCTTTAGTACATAAAAATATTTCCTCAAAACTTCCCTTAAAAACATTACAGATTGTGTGGCAGCTTACGTAAATTCAACACACTCTTAATAGAGCAATAGTAGTTAATTCCTGGTTTTCTGAATGCATTTAATTTCAACTGCCAATATAATTCTTTTTTCTCTAAAACACCACTGGTGCCCCCTTCAAGCTCATTCATCTTCACACAGTCCAGAATGATAAATTTAGAATAATAAATTTAAAAACATTTATACACTTTTATACATTGCTAGTTAACTTCATCCACTGTTTTCCATATTGTTGTGCAGTTTTTTCCACTGGTTTTCATTGTATAAACATGTTTTGGAGCTATAAAAATGAAAACTGTTATGATTGCTTTTTTTTTTACTGCAAAAACCTGACATTTTTTCTGAGCTCTAACTAACTTAGTTTTTATGCTCACTAATACATATGGATAGGTGTTTATTAGAGATTATTTTACAGATATAGTGTATATAAATATAGTGTTCTAGTTAGATAATGTTTATGGTTAGATAGCTATGTGTGTTTTTTTCTTGTATCAATCTAGTTAACTCTTTTGACTTATCTATCTATGTATATGATTTTAGTTCTTGCCACAGACCTGATGAAGGCTTTATTGCATTAGTTAGCAGAAAGCAATTTTGGTTAAAAGTCAGGGGTAATTCAACAAAGCTTAAACAGAGCTAATCTCTGTGTCAGCATAGTGGCACTGCTCAAACACAGAGTTTAGAGGCTGTGAGATCCAGGAAACAAGGCTGGGGGCGTATACGAGCCACCCACTAGTGTTCAATCATAGAGGTGATTGCAGAATGCAAATCACCTCATTTGCTGGTGAAAACTATCCAAATGAGATGATTTACCAATCCAGGAAGCAGACAGGCATCTGTGTAGAAGCCATGTCTGCATTAGAAACGTATGCAGGAACTGTCTGTGTACCAGAATGTAAAATAAAAAATGGGGCTATGAGAACTAAAAGTAAAGCATGTATTAGTTGCATCAGGCATGCCAATGGCCAAAACTATGGCCACTGGCATGTAAAGGTGATGCAAAATATTAAAAATCAAAAGTTAATTTTATGTGCACATATGCCATGTACAAGCAGAGTGCAGTGGTGCCCAAGCATGGGATCTGACAACATATCAATTTAATATATATTTAAGCTAAAATTAAACTCCCCATTATATTGGCCATCATGAAGACTCATACAATGGCAGATAACTGTGGTTGCTAAGCACATAGGATGTCATGTAGTGCTGTAACTAGGTATAGGTAATTAGGTGTGTGCAAATGAGATAAGTTTGCTGAACAGCAAAATGGGCCACCGTGTCTGCAGGTACCTAACCATGTAGGGGCTACAACATGGTGGTGTAGGCAAAAGCAGCAGCTGACAGGAAAAGGGTGTGTGTCATGCTTTGGGTAAGCACATTGGGTCTCCATGGCTTCTGTTTCCACTCAGCTAAGCTGGGGGGGTGTCTGAGGCCGCTTAGTTGTGCTTAGCTGGTAAGAGAAATGCTGAGCATGCTCATGTACAGGGTAGGGTCCTTTCTGCTCAGCAGTGTTTACATTAGCTCCATGGGTGAAAATTGGAGGAAATTGGTGGGGGGGGGTAGCAGACAAAAGACAGTCAACTATAAATGACTAATAAGGCCTCTGCCATTCACAAATGGACATTCAAACCCCTCGATAATGTAGCTGGCAAGTGGAATATATCATAGTCAGCCAATCACACAGGCTGCATCTGCAGCACACCAGTATAAGGTATGCAGACACCCTTCAATCTGATTCCCCCACATACTCGGCACTATTGGAGTACACACTTGGGAATTTTAACTGACAAAATGATAGGGCCTGCTGCTGCTGCTTTGCTACAGCTGTATGCTCTACAGGCTGAGGTCAGTGATGATGATGATGATGCTGACAAGTGGCTCAGACTGAGGTGGAAAAGAGTGTTCAGACCCAGGGTAAACTTTCAGGGGCTATATGAGCTGGAGATAGTAGAGCACTACAGGGTGGACAAGGACATTCTACAGCAACTCACAGAGCTCTGCTGCCCTCACCTCAGACCCAGAGCCAACAGAGGGGAGCCCATCCCAGTGGAAACAAAGGTATGTGTAGCCTTAAGAATACTAGCTCAGGGTACTTTCCAAAGACCTACTGAGACATTATGGGGGTCTCACAGGCATCCACATCCAGGGTACTCCACCAGTTCCTAATGTTAAGCTAAGACAGGCCAGTGAGCACTTTTATTTCCCCAGCACCCCTGAGGAGAGGACCAGCAATATGCATCTCTTCCACCATGTAGCACACTACCCAGAGGTACTGGGTGCCATAGACTGAACTCATGCCCATATCCATATCTAAGCACCACCTGGTGAAGAGGGTATAGGCTATGTCAACTACAAGGGCTATCACTCCATCAGCTGCCAGGTCATATGCATTTTCCAGGACATCATCAATGTGTGTGCTGACAGCCCTGGCAGTTATCATGACTCCCATATCTGGCAAGCCTCACAGCTGTACCAGGCATTTGTCAGGGAGGACATCTCATACAGCCATCTCGTGGGGGGTGCTGGCTATGCACTGGGACCGTGGATGATGACACCCATCAGAAATGCACACACACACATGCACACACACACACTGAAGAATGCCATAATGAGGCACACGCACAAACTAGGTACATTGTAGAGTGTATGCCTGGGCTGCTCAAGTCATACATTTCCACTGCCTTGACATATCTGGTGGAACCCTGCAGTACTCTCTAGCCACATGTGCACACATGGTCATAGTATGTGGCATGCTACACAATATGATCCTGCAGAAATAGCTGCGGCACAAACATCACAGGGAAGGGAGACATAGCCTCCCACCATTGTCAATGTCCCCACAGGCACAGGGGGAATTGGAGGGTGAACCCCCTCCGCCTGTCCCTATAGGCAGATGTAGACTTTCCCAGTACACCCTCTCTTTGGTAAAGAGGCAACACATAGCACATACACTGACAGTCTAGGGACCTAACGACTGACACCTCTCTCTCTGACTCGCATACACAGTAAAAGGATGCCACACACATCACACTACCTGTACCTTACCATGTATAGACTGTGTACTGCTTCCATCTGACAGAGTCAGCCCTGAAACACTGGCCTCACAACTGCTCCAGGCACAAGGTAAGTCACTCTCCGTAACAACTAATGAATGGAGTAGTATGTTGTGGTAGCATATCTATGGTATTGCTGCATGTATGCAAGGGAATGGGGTGGCCTACTGGCATAGCAGCAGATAACTGACAGCTACTGGGGCAACAGGAAATGTCCACACATACTGGCTTCCACAGAATATGCCGTAGTTCCCTAGGTGACAAAACCCACTGCAGTATATGGGGCAAATAAACTGCGGTATCATAGGTCACATGCGTGGATGTCAATGTTGGAGTCCCATACACACTTCTCAGCCTCTCCCAGCAAGTCAGCTGTAAAAGCCATAAAAAACTGTGAGACAAAGGGCCACAAATAGGGACAGTTATGAAATATTGCTCTGTCAAACTTAGACAGTGATATTACAACAGGTCTTGCTGTTGCATCACGTCTCTGAAGGGTAAGAAGTCTGAAACTCAAATGTTTGTCATTACTTTCTAACTCTGATCTGTAATGATATGCCAGACTGTTACAAGTCAACCACAATACTGTGCTAAATGGACCTGACATATGAAGCAAAAGTCTTGACAGTCTGTAGTAATTTGTACAATTGAGAGGTATACCCCCTCTCCCCAACATGCCAGTGTTCCCATAGAAATGCAGTAACATTTATGTTTGTAGGGTAATAACAGCAGACCACACATTCTCATGGCTGTCCCAATCAACTTGTTAACTTGTTCCCTGTCCACAATCTATCCAGGGGTGAATGTGCTATGTCTATTTATGGTTAATACTGTCAGGAAGTAGACACCACTTACTGGTGGATTTTGTGGTTTACTCATCTAAGTACAGTACTTTGGTTCACAGGGCCTGTGGTTCCAGACTGGCCATGCCAGCTATTTTGCATGTCAGTTAAACCTACTGTAGGAGTTGTACACATTGTCCAGAAGGCAATATCTGTTACTGCAGTAATGCTGGTCAATGGAGGGACAGGGTGCCTCACATACAACAGTGACAAGTCATAAATATTGCACTTACAAGCACAGAAAATTTATAGAATAACAGCTGCTGCAGTAGCACAAAGTCTCTGAAGGTCAAGAAGTCTGAAACTCACATGTCTTTCATTACTTTCTAACTTCAGTCTATAACATATTCACCATTATTTGCAACACAATCACAATATTATGACAAATGGGCTCAAATTATGAGCTAAACATCGGCCACAGTCTGTGAAGATGTGTACACTTGAGAGGTAATCCCCCCTCCCTTTAATACACCTGTGTTCAAATAGAACTGCAGTAACATCTATGTCTGTGAGGTGATAGCAGCAGGCCACACATTGCCAGGGCTGTCACAATCAACTTGGTAACATGTTCCATGTCTGCAATATGCAGGTGTCAATGTGTTATGTATGTTTGCGGTTAATAGTGTCAGCAAGTAGTCATCACTTACTGGTGGCTGTTGTGGCTCACTGGTCTAAGTGCAGTACTCTAGTTGTCAGTGTTCATGGTTTGAGACTGACCATGGTAACTACTTTGCATGTCAGCTACACCAGTGGTAGGAGTTCTACACATTGACCAGAAATCAGTATTTGTTACTGCAGGAAAGCTGGACAATGGAGAGACAGGGGGTCACACATATGGACAGTACACAGGTCTTAGTAACCTACACAGTGTCTACTACAACAGCAGGTTATGACAAGTCAACTGCCAGGATAAAAAGGGTGCCACATCACTGTGCCAGTACTGACAACAAGTGGGCACCATCCATACCCATGGAATGACAGGAATCACAGAATGCCCACTCGTATGGTGTCACAGAATGTCTACATGTATGCCTCATATATCTGTTCTGCCTGTCATGACATTGCATTTGCCTGACAGACTTCTGGCAAACCAATAAAGGTTGATGTGAAAACAGCAATGATAGACAGTAGAGATGCAGATGTCATCCCCAAAAGTAATTGCAAGCTAATACAAAACCGTTCCACCAACTATGTACATTTGGAAGAGCAATATTAAGAGCCGGGACCTGTGTCTGGCTGGTATATATGGGCATGTCCAGATGTCCATCTGTAAGAGTCTGACAGCTATGGCCAACCTGCAACCTGACAACAACAGTGCAACACAAACTGTCTGAGGACCACAGAAGATCTATGGGGCACAATAATGCATGACCCGCTAAACAGGTACAGCCAGAGGTGTGAGGTCTGAAACCCCTGTGTGTGATGTTACAACTTCTACCCCCCCTCTCTCCAAAACTACAAATACATAGCAGCAACTGTGGACAAAGGCTGTGACTGCACTACAGTAGGACAAAGAGACACATTTAAGGGGGAGGGGAACCACTGGCCAGACAAACATAGAATGTGCACACTAGAACAATTTCTACTGTAGCATAGTTCCCTGCAGTGTATGGGGTCAGCAAACAAATGTCTGCCAGTGCTCCCTCACATAACTCTATACTGATCTGACACTCACATACCAGGAAATCACAGTGCTATGTAGAATATATCACACATATTATGGAAAACTCTGCTCAGTCCAATGCATTCTGTACCCATGCCAGGATATGACTCAGTTAATAAGGATAGCACACAGCCAATAGATTCCTCACACAGCATATCACTGAAGTGCTGGATTGTTTACATAGCTTCATTATCCATTCAGCATTAGCACACAAAATCCTAAGCTAGACTACAGCTACCTCTGGAATTGAGTCCAGCTCTTATTATTGAAGATTTTACTGGGCATGCTCCTACACTTAGAGAATTACAGCCCATGTAGAAACCAACACCTGACCATACAAATGCTGTTGTCCAGATATGTCTTCACATACAGACAGCTAGGTGCACCTTAACTGTGTCCTCCCACCCCCATCAGACAGGATTACCCTCAGCTACCTGGAGGTGTGTGTGTGTGTGTGTGTGTGTGTGTGTGTGTGTGTGTGTGTGTGTGTGTGTGTGTGTGTGTGTGTGTGTGTGTGTGTGTGTGTGTGTGTGTGTGTGTGTGTGTGCGCGCGCGTGTTTGTAGGTTAAAGTATTTTGAGGCCTTTTCCACCCAGTGAACTTCAAACATGACATACTTTACAAGACTTGCTGATGTCATCCACCTTAGAAGTACCTTTGGACACTCTTCCACCCTATAAGCTCTGTGGCGCAGGTGATAAATACATAGCACTCTAGTACATGTGCCTAGATAGGTAGGGGTTCTAATCTCAGCACTAGTAAATATGTGTGTGTTTGTAGGTTGAAGTGTTTTGAGGCCTTTCCCACCCAGTACACTTCCCATTACCTTACTTTACAAGTCCTGCTGATGTAATTCACCTTAGAAATATCTTTGGATACTCTTCAACCTCATAAGCTCTGTGGTGTGTGAGATAATGATGTAGCACTATAGTACAAGTAACTAAATAGGTAGGGGTTCTAATATCAGCACTGGTGACTGTGCACGCGTGAGACCCCTATCCCCTGTGTGTCTGTTGGTTATGCCATTTTGAGGCCTGCTCCACCCTGGTGCCCCCCATTGCATTACCTTACAAGGCTTGCTGATGTCATTCACCTTAGAAGTACCTTTGGACACTCTTTAGCCCTATGAGCTTCGTGGCACATGTGATAACAGAGTAGCACTGCAGTACAAATAACTATATAAGTAGGAGTTCTAATCTCAGCACTGGCAACTGTGTATGACTGTTTGTGTGTGTGTGTGTGTGTGTGTGTGTGTGTGTGTGTGTGTGTGTGTGTGTGTGTGTGTGTGTGTGTGCAAGATCCATATCCCCTGTGTGTGTGTGTTGGTTATATCTTTTTGAGGCCTGTTCTACCCTGATGTTCCCCCCATTGCATTACTTTACAAGGCCTGCTGATGTCATTTACCTTAGAAGTACCTTGGGACATTCTTCAGCTCTAAAATCTCAGTGGCAAGTGTGATGATGGTGTAGCACTGTAGTACAAATAAGATGAGTTGGGGTTCTAATCTCAGCACTGGTGACTCAGTGTGTGTGTGTGTGTGTGTGTGTGTGTGTGTGTGTGTGTGTGTGTTGGTTATACCATTTTGAGGCCTGTCCCACCCTGGTGCCCCCCATTGCATTATTGTACAAGGCCTGCTGATATAATTCACCCAAGAAGTACTTTTGGACACTCATCATCATCATCAGCCCCCTTTTTTCCATTTTTCTACATGGGGTCAGGGTATCGTGTTAACTGTCCCAAACTCTCTTGATTCAGTGCCACACTCCTGCCTTCATCAACACTCATGCCTGACTGAAACAAATCTTCTTTTGCACAATCCATCCATCACTTTGCTGGATGTCCTCACTTCCTCTTACCTTCTTCCTGTATGTCCCAAATCTTCCTCACCAGATTGTCTTCAGCTTTTCTACACATGTGCCCAAACCACCGTAATCTTTTCTCTTTGATCTTTTCTGCAGTTGTAGCTACTTTGGCTTCTGCTCTTATGTCCTTATTTCTTCGTCTGTCCTGCAGTGTGCATCCTATTACCTTTCTCAGGCACTTCATTTCCATCACCACTAGCTTCTTCAACTGTTCTGACTTTACTGCCCAGGTTTCTGTACCATACAGTAGTACTGGTCACACCACTGTCTTGTACACCTTATGTTTAAGCTTCTTTGGCATTCTTCTGTCATAGACTATACCTGACACTCTATGCCAGTTGGCTGCAGCCCCTCTGATTCTAGCTTTGACCTCTTCATTCAGACGATGCTTCTCCTCAACTACTTCTCCCAGATACTTCAAAATGTTTACCTGTTCCACTATCTTCTCTTCAATCTCTATTCTCAGCTTCTTTTGATTTCCCCAATTTGCTGTCATTACCCCTGTCTTATCTCTGCTTAGTTTCATTGCATTGAATAGGAGGAAGCTTCTTTGTTCACCAGTGAGAGTGGGGAGCTCTGAGCAGCCTATCTGTCCCTTGAGGAGTGGTTCCAGCCCAGTGACCTGTAGCTTATTGGCCGTTTTGGGCCATTTCCTATCTCTTTCTAACCCCCTGATTTAAAGCCAGCTTTAGCGTGCTTTTGCGATTGTAATTTAAAGTTTGTCCTGTTTGTTGCATTTACCTGTTGAGGCTACACACTCAAGTGCACTAGCCTGTGTTACATATTTATTGCATTTTTCTGCTGTTTGTTGCAAAAAAATATATATATATCCTTGTTTCCCATCTTTCCTGACCTAGAGTAGTCCAAATACAGGCTTTGCTGTATTCTGGACTTTTGAAAAGTTCCTGTGTTGCCCATTTCCTTTCTTGGATAAAGGTAGGCTTCTTTGTTTACCAGTGGCAGTGGGGAGCTTAGACCAGCCTATCTATCCCTGGAGGAGTGTTCCCAGCACAAGAATCTGGTAGTCTATTGGCCGTTTTGGGCCAATTTCTAGCTCTTTCAAGTCCCCCTGTATAAAACCCACTTTGGCGCGGTTTGTGCGCTTGTTACTACTCAGCCAAGCTCCTCGTGGTCCTGCAGAGTGGTGCTAGCAGCAGAGAGGCTAAAAGGGCGACTGCTAACCTGATAAAAGTGTTTTTTTCCTGCTACTACCTAGGCGACTGTCCGATCTAGCTAAACTGCAAGTATTTCTGCTTCTTGAACTGTTTTAACTGTTTAAACTTGTTTTTGCACCTGAACATTTAAAGTTTGCCCTGTTTGTTGCATTTACCTGTTGAGGCTACACACTCAAGTGCTCTAGCTTGTGTTACATATTTATTGCACTTTCCTGCTGATTGTTGCAAAAAAGAAAAAAGCAATTTCCTTGTTTCCTGTCTTTCCTGACCTAGAGTAGTCCAAATACAGGCTTTGCTGTATTCTGGACTTTTGGAAAGTTCCTGTGTTTCCCATTTCCTTTCTTGGATAAAGGGAGGCTTCTTTGTTCACCAGTGGCAGTGGGGAGCTTGGAGCAGCCTATCTATCCCTGGAGGAGTGTTCCCAGCACAAGAATCTGGTAGTCTATTGGTCGTTTTGGGCCAATTTCTAGGTCTTTCAAGTCCCCCTGTATAAAACCCACTTTAGCGTGGCTTTGCGAGATTTTGCACATAGCGCAGGATTGGGCAGCACAGCTTAATTGGGTTTAAACCATTCTCGGCTCCACAAAGTCTGCTCTTCACTTTTTCCCTTAGAACTGATCTAGTTCTCATAATAAACACCCTATTCCCACTCTAAAGTCTGGCACTTGCTCACTAAAGCAATTATATAAGTCAGCACCAAAAAATTAAAAGCACTACACCCTCACAAACTCCCCTTGAGTACTTTGTTCCCCACTGGCCCTTTTTTTCAATTATAAAGGAATTCCCAATACTATTCTAGCATGTCCAAAGGTCAGTTGTCAATCTCCTCCCTAGTCCAGCTGGTGAATCTGGGAATCTTGAGGCAATGTTACAACTGCCTCATGTACACAGACAACCCTCTCCTCCTCCCAACAAATTCCAACACATGTGAGAGATGCAACCATATAGCCAAACTGGAGGTTAAGCTCTCTCAACTCAGTACTGGCGTAACAAGTCAGAAGGAGAAGTAAACCACACTCACTACAATTCCAGTCTCACATAGACCTACCACGACAGCAAACCAAACACATAAACACACAAAATCATACTCGGAGGCTCTAAATAAAAATCTGCCTAAGCAGCAGAGACCTCCAAAGCAGACACCCAAGCAACCGCTTCCCCAAAACAAAACACATGCAACACATAGCTCACAAAGCCAGTGTGCCGAACAGTCACAGCCCTTAAGGCTAAACAACACACCTGATACACTTGTAAAAGGTGACTCTATCGTCAGGCACACTGACGTCCCGCTCACCATGCTAAACATGGAAAAGGTCATGGTGAGCTGCCTGTCAGGTGCTAGGATCCGCCACATAACACAAGCACTCAGGTCACTCCAAGGCAAGTACAAATATGACTCAGTCATTGTCCATGCTGTTGTGAATGACCTGAGATGTACCTCCCTGGACTGCATGAAAGAGACATAGAGGAGCTCTCTGAGCATGTAGCCCAGGCCGGTATGACCCTGACCTTGAGTAGCATCTTACCCTCACCAAGAATGATGCCACAATATGAAGACAAGATGATCAATTTCAACAACTGGCTTAAGTATTGGTGTCATTCAAAGAGGATCCAAAGCCTGTCTGCCTGGCATGACATGCTCGACAAGCCACGATGCTTCACTAGGGATGGCTTGCACCTGTCACCCCTGGGCTTTCGGATATTGGCAAAGGCTCTTGCCACCCCCATAGTGCCTTTTTTAGGCAAGGCTGAAAAGGCAAACCCTCGTCCATAGGTATCACAAGGTATAAGAAACTAAGAGTAATGCTACTCAATGCCAGAAGTCTAAACCTCAAGATGCACACACTCGAAACTCTTCTTAGCATGAAGAACATCGATATCTGAACAGTAACAGAAACCTGGTTCAAGGCTCTGAGAGCACCCCAGCACTACCAGGTTATACCTCATACCATGTTTTTCAGCCCCGAAACTTGGACAGAACCACAAAAGGAGGGGGAGTATCAATATTCGTCAAAGACACCCACACCTCCAGGTTGGTGGCACAGCACAAAGCATCAGAGACTATCCATGTGCAACTAACAGTGGGTAAAACTGCCTTCCAGTTTATAACCTGCTACAGACCACCCTCCCAAACCCAGGAACCCCACTTGGCCTTCCTGAGAACACTGGAAAATATGAAGGTCTCTCCAAACACCATTATATTGAGTGACTTCAATTACCCTAACATAGACTGGGAGCATTACTCTAGCTCCAACAACCTAGCCCGAAGGTTCCTAGAATTTATAAACTCAAATGCTATGGAACAACTTGTTGCCACTCCCACAAGAGGGGAAAACATACTGGACCTGATCATCACCAACATGGGGACTCTATGCTCCAGACCAGAAGTGTATCCCTCACTGGTAAGATCAGACCATAAACTAATCTCACTAGATATTCACATCCTGACCCCAGCCCCTGCCCAGAAAACCACAGTGAAAAACATCTCTAAAGCAAATTTCACACTCCTCAAAACCAAGGTGGAATCCTTCAAAGCCCCCGGGCCTGTGGAAAATACGGCCCAGACTGCAGAATCCTTTATAAATGCATTCTATGAACATCTTCAGGAATGCATGGATCATGCAATCCCAAATAAAACCAAGACCCAATCCTCCAAAGTTAGGCATCCTGTCTGGTGGACCCCAGCCATAAACAAACTAAACAATAGAAGGAGGAAGCTACTACATGATAGAGCAACATCCCAAAAAGGGAAGGCATCTCTGATGAGTATTAGCAAGAAACTATGGGCACTCATAAAATCATCTAAGGCCAGCTTCGAGAGAAAAATTGCACAGGACACTAAGGATAATCACAAGGCTTTCTTTAGTTATGTTAGGAACCTGGGTGGGAATTCCCAGATATGCTCAGAATTAGTCCAAAATGACAGAAAATACACCGAACCCACAGACATTGCCAACACCCTAGCTGACAGGATCAGCGCAAACTTCTCCCCCCCTTCCCCACCAAAAGGGCAAATATATATCCCAGCAGAGTACTGCCCCCCTGACATCTCAGATGCTCAGGTAAGAGCCGCCCTCTCCAAAGCAAAAAACACAGCATCAATGGGACCAGACAGTGTCCCGGGCTGCGCCCTACATGAACTCCAAGAAGAACTAAACCCAAACATAAAACTACTGTTCAATCTCAGCCTTACTACAGGATATGTACCCAAAGAGTGGCATACAGCAACAGTGGTCCCTCTCCAGAAAGGTGGTGCCTCAATAGATCCTGGAAACTATCGCCCCATAAGCATGACTAGCTTGGTCTGCAAAGCTATGGAAAGGATCATTATGGACCTCATAAATAAAGATATTGGGGACCTACAGACACTGGATCCTACCCAGTTCGGCTTTGTTAAGGGCAGATCCTGTCTCTTAAGCCTGGTTTATTTCTTTGAAACAGTCACCAAGGCCACTGACGAGGGGAAGGTGGTCCACACAGCCTACCTGGACCTTGCAAAAGCCTTCGATTCAATACCCCACTCGGGCATTATAGATAAGCTCACCAGCTTAAATATAAACCCCTATGTCACTAGATGGGTTGCAAACTGGCTCAAGGACAGAACCCACATGGTTAGAATTGCTGGAGCCATGTCAGACTCCAAACCAATTACAAGTGGCGTCCCACAAGGCTCAGTCCTGGGACCTCTCTTGTTCGGTATATATTTCTCGGAGGTACAGGCTAACATGGAAGGACTGTGGCTGACCAAGTTTGCAGATGACTGCAAACTGGGCACCATAATCGACTCTCCAGCCGACACAAGCATCCTACGAAAGGACCTCATAGAAACAGAAAACTGGTGCCAGAGCCATGGCCTCAAGCTAAATGCCAAAAAGTGTATAGTCATCCCCTTTGGCAAAAACAAAGTGCCCACAAATTACAACATAGGTGGTAATCCATTAAGTACAGAAGAAGTAATTAGGGA
The DNA here is from genome assembly GCF_019279795.1 of Protopterus annectens. NCBI lineage: Eukaryota > Metazoa > Chordata > Ceratodontiformes > Protopteridae > Protopterus > Protopterus annectens. The sequence continues at coordinate 52,556,487 of NC_056738.1, read as the reverse complement.
CCTGGGGACCCAAGTTGATAGCAATCTCTCATTTGACAACCACGTGGCCAAAGTGGTTAGAAAAATATTCTATATAGCCCACCTAATCATGAAGGGATTCACATCTAGATCAGGGGAGGTCATCGTGCCTCTTTACTCATCCTTCATCAGGCCCATAATTGAGTACAATGCCCCTTTTGGGATGTACCTTACCAGACACCTGCAGCAACTGGAAAGACCCCAAAAGTACCTCACCAAGATGATCAAAGGGCTCAAACAGATGCCATATGCTGCCCGGTTAAAGAAACTCCAGCTCTACTCAGTGGCATACCGCCTGCTCAGAGGCGACCTGTGCCTGACGTATAAAGCCATGTCCAACCTGGAATTAATGGACATGCTGCACCTCAGAAAATCCAAATCCCATCGAGCTACCTTTCGAGACTTGAACCTCAGGACTGAAATAAATAGGACATGCTGGAGGGACAGATTCATAACCCAGAGGCTCCCTTCACTCTGGAATAAAATCCCAGTCCAGGTTAGGCATAGTCCCTCATTGACTATCTTCAAGAGGAATCTTGATGAGTGGATGGGAGATAGTAGGTTTACCCCGGGTATCACTTCTGTGTCACTGTTAGACAGAGGCACAGTATACTAACCTCGAAAAAGGGCATAGCAAAATTAATTTAAAATGGGTGGCGAAAGCCAAACACACTCTGACTAGGCTTATAAATGCCCTAGGGCAGATAGCCTAGTATGAACCTATGAACCTATGTGCCTTCAGGTTTGCATTCTATTCCCCTATCCTTTGCTGAAGTTCTAGCTCAGACTCTGCTTGTACTGCCACATCATCTGCATACAGCAGCTTTGTTGATCCATCCCCTCCAACGTGTTTGCTAATGTAGTCCATCACCAGTGTGAACAGCAGTGGGCCCAGAGCTGAACCCTGATGTGCATCCACACCCACTGGGAACTCCTCTGTGAGGATGAACACTGTTTGTACTTGAGTCATTGAGTTCTTGTACATAGCCTGCACTAATTCTACTTCTGGACACTCTTAAGCCCTATAAGCTCTGTGACATATGCAATAATGGCATAGCACTATAGTACAAATAACTAGATAGGTAGGGGTTCTACTAAGCACTAGGCAACTGTGTGTGTGTGTGTGTGTGTGTGTGTGTGTGTGTGTGTGTGTGTGTGTGTGTGTGTGTGTGTGTGTGTGTGTGTGTGTGTGTGTGTGTGTGTGTGTGTGTGTGTGTGTGTGTGTGTGTGTGTGTGTGTGTGTGACCCATATCCCCTGTGTGGTTGTTGGTTATAGAATTTTGAGGCCCGTTCCACCCTGATGCCCCATCCATTGCATTTCTTTACAGTGCCTGATCATGTCATCAACCTTAGCTCCACTGTTGGATACTTTCTAGGCATATAAGCTCCATGGTGCATGCGATAAGTAGGCAGCACTATAGTACATACAAGTAGGTAGGTAGGGGTTTGAATGTCAATACAACCAACTCTACTACTTTATATGCATGTTGGCTTTACCATTTTAGGGTGTGTTGATCCCCCTCCCCATGGCATTACTTTATAGGGCCTGTTGCTGTCATCCACCTTACATGCACCATGTTAAACTCTGCAGGCCATACCACTCATCAGTACAGATGTATGCAGAATGTCTACATGTTTGCAATACAAATGTGGTCCATGTCACATAACAATGGGGTTTTATGACATATCATTGGCAAATACATGACAGTTGCTGTAGTTTACACGTGTTAGCTTCAGAAGTCATATCTGTCTGAAACGTCATAGTGATGCAAAGTCTGCTACCCTATCACTTGTCCAGGTTTGTAAGTGCAATATGTGAGAACAGTCACTATTTCGGGTGCTTTATCCCACCATCCATTGAGTCATTTCAAAGATTAATTGGTGTAGGAGGTTGTGACTTCTGTCTCTGGCATATAGTCTCTGTGGCATCTGCAAAATGTATGTAGCACTATAGTACATACAAGTTGATAGGTAGGGGTTATAATCTGACCATTGCCAGCTGTGTGAGAGTATGTGTTTCTGTATGCATATCCCCTGTGGTTGTCTTGCCTGTGTGTATGCAATGATTATACCATTTTGTGTGCCTGTTCTACCCTGTTAACTCCCCCATTGCCAATATACTCATGGCCCCTACAGATGCCATCCAACTTACAAGCACAGTTACACATTTCCTAGCACAAAGGTACTGTGGTTCATACAATAGTCATGTCACTCTGTATTCTACATAACTAGATAGGTAGGTCTTCTAATTGGAAAAGTTTCAACTCTGTGTGCATGTGTGTTTTAATGCATGTCCCCATGCAGCAGTGTGTGTGTATTTCAAATGGTTGCATCATGTTAAGGGCCTGTGAACCCCTCATTGACAATCCTAACAGCACCTGCAATTGTCACTCACGTGAATAGTAGTCGCAGACACTGCAACACTGTAGCAGCTTTGTGGTGCTTGTGTTATGTATATAGCAGTATCATTTGTAAAACTAGGCAGGTAGAGATTCTACTATCAGCAAAGGCAGGTCATGAGTGTGTGTGTGTGTGTGTGTGTGTGTGTGTGTGTGTGTGTGTGTGTGTGTGTGTGTGTGTGTGTGTGTGTGTGTGTGTGTGTATACACATGTGTGTGTGTGTGTGTGTGTGTGTGTGTGTGTGTGTGCATGTTCATAGGTTCATAGGTTCATAGGTTCATACTAGGCTATCTGCCCTAGGGCATTTATAAGCCTAGCCAGAGTATGTTTGGCTTTCGCCACCCATTTTAAATTAATTTTGCTATGCCCTTTTTCGAGGTTAGTATACTGTGCCTCTGTCTAACAGTGACACAGAAGTGATACCAGGGGTAAACCTACGATCTCCCATCCACTCATCAAGATTCCTCTTGAAGAGAGTCAATGAGGGACTCTGCCTAACCTGGACTGGGATTTTATTCCAGAGTGAAGGGAGCCTCTGGGTTATGAATCTGTCCCTCCAGCATGTCCTATTTATTTCAGTGCTGAGGTTCAAGTCTCTCGAGTGTGTAGCTCGATGGGATTTGGATTTTTTGAGGTGCAGTTAGTCCCTTAATTCCGGGTTGGACATGGCCTTATACGTCAGGCACAGGTCACCTCTGAGCAGGCGGTATGCCACTGAGTAGAGCTGGAGTTTCTTTAACCAGGCAGCATATGGCATCTGTTTGAGCCCTTTGATCCTCTTGGTGAGGTACTTTTGGGGTCTTTCCAGTTGCTGCAGGTGTTTGGTAAGGTACATCCCAAAAGGGCATTGTACTCGATTATGGGCCTGATGAGGGATGAGTAAAGAGGCACGATGACCTCCCCTGATCTAGATTTGAATCCCTTCATGATTAGGTGGGCTATATAAAATGTTTTTCTAACCACTTTGGCCACGTGGTTGTCAAATGAGAGATTGCTATCAACTTGGGTCCCCAGGTCCCTAATTACTTCTTCTGTACTTAATGGATTACCACCTATGTAGTAATTTGTGGGCACTTTGTTTTTGCCAAAGGGATGACTATACACTTTTGGCATTTAGCTTGAGGCCATGGCTCTGGCACCAGTTGTCTGTTTCTATGAGGCCCTTTTGGAGGATGCTTGTGTCGGCTGGAGAGTCGATTATGGTGCCCAATTTGCAGTCATCTGCGAACTTGGTCAGCCACAGTCCTTCCGTGTTGGCCTGTACCTCCGAGAAATATATACCAAACAAGAGAGGTCCCAGGACTGAGCCTTGTGGGGTGCCACTTGTAACTGGTTTGGAGTCTGACATGGCTCCAGCAATTCTAACCATGTGGGTTCTGTCCTTGAGCCAGTTTGCAACCCATCTAGTGACATGGGGGTTTATATTTAAGCTGGTGAGCTTATCTATAATGCCCGAGTGGGGTATTGTATTGAAGGCTTTTGCGAGGTCCAGATAGGCTGTGTGGACCACCTTCCCTTTGTCAATGGCCTTGGTGACTGTTTCAAAGAAGTCAACCAGGTTTAAGAGGCAGGATCTGCCCTTAACAAAGCCAAACTGGGTAGGATCTAGTGTCTGTAGGTCCCCAATATCTTTATTTATGAGGTCCATAATGATCCTTTCCATAGCTTTGCAGACCAAGCTAGTCATGCTTATGGGGCGATAGTTTCCAGGATCTATTGAGGCACCACCTTTCTGGAGAGGGACCACTGTTGCTGTATGCCACTCTTTGGGTACATATCCTGTAGTAAGGCTGAGATTGAACAGTAGTTTTATGTTTGGGTTTAGCTCTTCTAGGAGTTCATGTAGGACGCAGCCTGGGACACCGTCTGGTCCCATTGATGCTGTGTTTTTTGCTTTGGAGAGGGCGGCTCCCACCTGAGCATCTGAGATGTCAGGGAGCAGCACCCAGGTGGGATAGAATTTTGCCCTTTGGGTGGGAGGGGGGAGAAGTTTGCGCTGAACCTGTCAGTTAGGATGCTGGCAATGTCTGTGGGATCAGTGTATTTTTTGTCATTTTGGACTAATTCTGAGCATATCTGGGAATTCCCACCCAGGTTCCTAACATAACTAAAGAAAGCCTTGTGATTATCCTTAGTGTCCTGTGCAATTTTTCTCTCGAAGCTGGCCTTTGACGATTTTATGAGTGCCCTTAGTTTTTTGCTAATACTGATCAGAGATGCCTTCCCTTTTTGGGATTTTGCTCTATCATGTAGTAGCTTCCTCCTTCTATTGTATAGTTTGTTTATGGCTGGGGTCCACCAGACAGGTCGTCTGCCTTTGGAGGATTGGGTCTTGGTTTTATTTGGGATTGCATGATCCATGCATTCCTGAAGGTGTTCATAGAATGCATTTATAAAGGATTCTGCGGTCTGGGCCATAATTTCCACAGGCCTGGGGGCTTTGAAGGATTCCATCTCAGTTTTGAGGAGTGTGAAATTTGCTTTAGAGAAGTTTTTCACTGTGGTTTTCTGGGCAGGGGGTGGGGTCAGGATGTGAATATCCAGTGAGATCAGTTTATGGTCTGATCTTACCAGTGAGGGATACACTTCTGGTCTGGAGCATAGAGTACCCATGTTGGTGATGATCAGGTCCAGTATGTTTTCCCCTCTTGTGGGAGTGGTAACAAGTTGTTCCATAGCATTTGAGTTTATGAATTCTAGGAACCTTTGGGCAAGGGTGTTGGAGCTAGAGTAATGCTCCCAATCTATGTTTGGCTAGTTGAAGTCGCCCAATATAATGGTGTTCGGAGAGACCTTCATATTTTCCAGTGTTCTCAGGAAGGCCGAGTGGGGTTCCTGGGTTTGGGAGGGTGGTCTGTAGCAGGCTATAAACTGGAAGGCAGTTTTACCCACAGTTAGTTGCACATGGATAGTCTCTGATGCTTCGTGCTTTGCCACCAACCTGGAGGTGTGGGTATCTTTGATGAATATCGATACTCCCCCTACTTTTGTGGTTCAGTCCAAGTTTTGGGGCCGAAAAGCATGGTATGAGGTATTACCTGGTAGTGCTGGGGTGCTCTCGGGAGTCCTGAACCAGGTTTCTGTTACTGTACAGATATCGATGTTCTCCATGCTAAGGAGAGTTTCGTGTGTGTGCATCTTGAGGTTTAGACTTCTAGCATTGAGTAGCATTACTCTTAGTTTCTTATCCCTTGTGATACCTATGGAGGTGGGTTTGTCTTTTGATCCTTGCCTAAAAAAGGCACTATGGGGGTAGCAAGAGCCTTTGCCAATATCCGAAAGCCCAGGGGTGACAGGTGCAAACCGTCCCTAGCAAAGCATCGTGGCTTGTCGTGCATATCATCCCAAGCTGACAGGCATTGGATCCCCTTTGAATGACACCAATACTTAAGCCAATTGTTGAAATTGATCATCTTGTCTTCATATTGTGGCATCATTCTTGGTGAGGGTAAGATGCTACTCAAGGTCAGAGTCATACCAGCCTGGGCTACATGCTCAGAGAGCTCCTCTATGTCTCTTTTCATGTAGTCCAAGGAGGTACGTCTCAGGTCATTCACACCAGCATGGACAATGACTGAGTCATATTTGTACTTGCCTTGGAGTGACCTGAGTGTTTGTGTTATGTGGCAGATCCTAGCGCCAGACAGGCTGCTCACCATGACCTTCTCCTTGTTCAGCCTGGTGAGCGGGACGTCAGTGTGCTTGATGATAGAGTCACCTATTACAAGTGTATCAGGTGTGTTGTTTAGCCTTAAGTGCTGTGACTGTTCAGCACACTGGCTTTGTGAGATATGTGTTGCACGTGTTTTGTTTTGGGGTACTGGTTGCTTGGGTGTCTGCTTTGGAGGTCTCTGCTGCTTAGGCAGATATTTATTTAGAGCCTCCGAGTATGTTTTTGTGTGATTATGTGTTTGGTTTGCTGTCGTGGTTGGTCTATGTGAGACTGGAATTGTAGTGAGTGTGGTATCCTTCTCCTCCTGACTGGTTATGCCAGTACTGAGTTGAGAGAGCTTAGCCTCCAGTTTGGCTATATGGTTGCATCTCTCACATGTGTTGGAATTTGTTGGGAGAAGGAGAGGGTTGCCTGTGTACATGAGGCAGTTGTAACATTGCCTCAAGATTCCCATATTCACCAGCTGGACCGGAGAGGAGATTGACAACTGACCTTTGGACATGCTAGAATAATAATGGGAATTCCTTTATAATTGAAAACAAGTGCCAATGGGGAGTGAGTGTGTAGTGCTTTTAATTTTTAGTGCTGACTTATAATTGCTTTAGTGAGCAAGTGCCAGGTAACAAGTGCAATGTGTTACAGGTAACTTAAATGCAAAAATGACAAACAGTAACTTTCTTTCAAGTGAAGCAAGGAAATAAGTACAGTAAGCAATGCAGATATCACTATGGATCCACAGAAGCGCTGAGAAGCCGCGTTTTAGGTGGAATTAGCATTCCAGGGAAATAACAAGCATACAAACAAAGCTAGATTCAGCAGGACTGGATCTAGTCTATGCTACAGCAAACAAGGTGTACCAATTTCAGTAAGATACAGTTCAAATATTCAGGCACTATAAACCTTTAACCAGAAATTCCCAGCTCAGAAGGGCAGAGTCCAGCCTCTCCTCCCACAAGAGTGCAGACCACGAACCTTCTTAATGTAAAATAACTGGCCTGAAGCCCAAGTGCTTAAACCAGAGCTAATACACTTTAAGAATAACAGACACTGAGCTCTCAATCAGCAGTGTCCAACTTAGAAGGATGAAAGCTACCTGTCCTGCCACCACAGTGCATGCCACAAACCTTCCTAATGTAGAACAACTGGTCTGAAGCCCAAATGCTTAATCGAAATGACTTAGAATGATAGCTACACTTTAACCAAGTTACTACCAAGCAGTAATAAATACAACTGAATACTTTAAATAATGCCTGGATTAGTGCTCAAGTTATACAAACAAAGCTAGATTCAGCAGGCCTGGATCTAGTCTATGCTACAGCAAACAAGGTGTACCAATTTCAGTAAGAAGAAATTCAGATATGCATGCACTATAAGCCTTCAACCAGAAATTCCCAGCTCAGAAGGGCAGAGTCCAGCCTCTCCTCCCACAAGAGTGCAGACCACGAAACCCTCTTAATGTAAAATAACTGACCTGAAAGCCCAAGTGCTTAAACCAGAATTAATATACTTTTAGAATAACAGACACTGAGCCCTCAATCAGTAGTTCTCAACTTAGAAGGATGTAAGCAACCTGTTCTGCCACTACAGTGCAGACCACAAACCCTCTCAATGTAAAACAACTGGTCTGAAGCCCAAGTGTTTAAACTAAAAGGCTTAGAATGAGTTACACCAAGCAGTAATAAATACAATTGAGAACGTTTAAGATGACACAAAAGCAAAATAAAGTAGGAAGAAACACAAGTACAGTAAAAGCAGAAGAAATTTTTTTTTTTTTTTTAGAAAAGTAGCAAAAGCAGTAGTAAATACAATTTTTTTTTTTTTTTTTAGAAAAGTAGCAAAAGCAGTAGTGAATACAATTCTCATGCAGTGCAAGCTGGCACACTTGAATATGTAGCAATATTAGTCCACACACAGTTTGAAAAAATGTAATTAAATTAAAAAAGACTAAAAGCAAGTGCAGAAAGGGTTTATTAGGTAGAATGCGGTAAAGAGATGTCCTGGGGGAGTGTCTTAGATCAAATCTACAGTGGGGCGAGCACTGCAAAAGCCACCAAATTTAAACTACAACCAAGAATAGGGAGGGGGGGTGGGGGAACAGTTTCAACACAGATGTAAGGAATGTGCAAATTATAAAAAAATATATATACTGTTTTCTATAGATTTACAGAGCAGTAAGACACAGATATCAAGCAGACAATTTAGCTCTATAATACAGAATAACACAGAAAATATACTCAGTTCTATAAACTTGAAGATAGTTCTGTAAGGCTGTCTCTCAAACTAAGGTTCCAGTTTGAATACAGGTTGTTAATTAAAAGGAGACACTTGTGTGTGTGTGTGTGTGTGTGTGTGTGTGTGTGTGTGTGTGTGTGTGTGTGTGTGTGTGTGTGTGTGTGTGTGTGTGTGTATACATCCCCTTGAAGCAGGATACTTCTCAACCCCTGATAGAAAGACATCGGGTGAAAGCCGTATGGAAAAGTGGGGCAAAGACCAAACATTGAGCAGAACCTTCACATATTGCTGTGACATGCATGGAAAGAAGATACCAGAAAAGGTTGTGCATTTGAATGCACTTTCCAAATGGTATGTGTTGTTACATGGCAATATCCGTCATTAATCTGTAATGTTAGTGTGTCACGATTTTCAAACAGTTTGCCAGAAAACCACAATGTCATGACAAACAGAGGTCAAATTTGTGTCAGACATCTGAACGATATGCACACATTTGTAGATGTCACAGGTATGGCAGCTATCTGTACAACCCTACAGATTGCAGTTCATGTTTGCCAAGGTGTGACCTGTGATAACAACTGAAACAATAAAGAGGTCCCGAGAGTGTAGTACAACAAACATAGTTTCATAGTTTCATAGTATAGTACTAGGCTATCTGCCCTGGGGCATTTGTAAGCCTAGCCATAGTGATGTGGCTTTTGCCACCCCATGAAATGGTACAAAAATGTACAGAATAAATCTAGAATACTGTGCCTCTGTCTAGTAGTGACACAGTGAAGGTCCCCTTATATAATAGAATTAGTTTACTGTGCCCCTGTCTAGCAGTGACACAGATGTGACCCCTGGGGTAAACTTACGATCTCCCATCCACTCATCAAGATTTCTCTTGAAGAGAGTCAGTGAGGGGCTCTGCCTAATACAAACTGGGATCCTGTTCCAAAGCATGGGAAGCCTCTGGGTTATGAATCTATCCCTCCAGCATGTCCTATTCATACTTGTGCAGAAGTTTAAGTCTTTAGCTCTCGTGGTCCTGATGGATTTGGATTTTTTGAGGTGGAGCATGTCCATCAGATCCTGATTGGACATGGCCTTGTACGTCAGGCAGAGATCACCTCTGAGCAGGCGGTATGCTACTGAATAGAGCTGAAGTTTCTTTAGTCTGGCAGAATAAGACATATGTTGGAGACCCTTGATCCTTTTGGTGAGGTACTTTTGTGGTCTCTCCAGCTGTTGCAAGTGCCAGGTGAGGTACATACCAAATGGGGCATTGTACTCAATCATGGGCCTGATGAGGGAGGAATATAGGGGTACAATGACATCCTTGGATCTGGATGTGAAACCCTTCATGATGAGGTGTGCAAGGTAGAATGTTTTTCTAACCACTTTGGCAACGTGGGTGTCAAATGAGAGGTCGCTGTCTACTTGGGTCCCTAGGTCTCTGATTACTTTTTCCGTACTCAGTGGGTTGCTGTCTATGTGATAATTTGTGGGTACTTTGTTTTTCCAAAGGGATGACTATACATTTTTTGGCATTTAGTTTAAGGCCGTGACTACGGCACCAGTTGTCCATTTCAGTGAGGCCTTTTTGTAGGATGTGTGTATCTGCTGGTGTATCGACTATGGTGCCTAGTTTGCAGTCATCTGCGAACTTTGTCAACCACAGCCCTCCCATGTTTGCTTTAACATCTGAGAAATAAATGCCGAACAAGAGAGGTCCCAGGACAGATCCCTGTGGGACACCACTTGTGACTGGCTTTGAGTCTGACATTGCTCCAGCGATTTTAACTTTATGGGTTCTGTCCTTTAGCCAGTTTGCAACCCATCTAGTGACATAAGGGTTTACTTTTAAGCTGTTTAGCTTATCTATGATGCCTGAGTGGGGTATTGTGTCGAAAGCCTTAGCCAAGTCCAGGTATGCTGTATGGATTGCTTTGCCCTCATCAATGGCTCTAGTGACTGTTTCGAAAAAGTCAACCAGGTTTAAAAGGCAGGATCTGCCCTTTACAAAGCCGAACTGGGTGGGGTCAAGCGTCTGTAGGTCCCCTATGTCTCCGTTTATGAGTTCCATAATGATTCTTTCTATAGCTTTACAGACCAGGCTAGTCAAGCTTATGGGGCAGTAGTTTCCAGGGTCTGTAGAGGCACCCCCCTTGTGGAGTGGGACCACTGTTGCTGTATGCCAGTGTTCAGGTACATATCCCGAAGTAAGGCTAAGGTTAAATAGCATTTTTATGTGTGGGTTTAGCTCCTCTTGGAGTTCACGTAACACGCACCCCGGGATACGGTCAGGTCCCATTGATGCTGTGTTTTTTGCTTTGTTTAGGGCAGTTCTCACTTGGACATCTGAGATGACAGGGAGATTACATTCAGCTGGGATAAGTATTTCTTCTTTTGGTGGTGAAGGAGGCGGGAAATTTGCACCGAACCTGTCAGCCAGAATGTTAGCAATATCTGTGGGTTCAGTGTATTTTTTGTTGTTGTGAACCAACTCTGAGCATATCTGAGGGTTTCCACCCAGGTTTCTAACATAGCTGAAGAAGGCTTTGTGGTTATCTTTAGTGTCCTTAGCGATTTTTCTCTCAAAGTTTGCCTTGGATGTTTTTATGAGAGAACGTAGTTTTCTGCAAATGTTGATCAGAGATGTCTTCCCTTCATGGGATTTTGCTCTGACGTGCAGTAGCTTCCTTCTTTTGTTATACAATTTGTTTATGGCTGTGGTCCACCAGACAGGATGCTTACATTTGGTGGAGAGGGACTTGGATTTGTTTGGGATTGCATGATCCATGCATTCTTGGAGATGTCCATAGAAAGCATTTGTGAAGGATTCAGCATTGTGGGATGTGGTATCCACTGGCACAGTGGGCTTAAAGGATACCATCTCAGTCTTAAGAAGAGTGAAGTCTGCTTTTGAGAAGTTTTTCACTGTGGTCATTTGTGCTGGGGGTGGAGGTGGGATATGTATATCCAGGGTGATTAGTTTGTGGTCAGATCTCACTAGTGAGGGGTATATTTCCGGTGTGGAGCATTTTGTCCCCATGTTTGTGATGATCAGGTCTAGTATATTATCTCCCCTAGTGGGAGAGGCGACTAGTTGTTCCAGTGCATTTGAATTTATGAATTCCAGGAACCTTTGGGCTAGGGTATTAGGGCTAGAATAATGTACCCAATCTATGTTTGGGTAGTTGAAGTCTCCCAGTATGATGGTATTTTGTGATACATTCATATCTTCCAATGTCTTCAGGAAAGCTGAGTGGGGTTCTTGAGATTGGGAGGGTTGTCTGTAACATGCTACCAGTTGTATAGCAGTTTTGCCTATGGTTAGTTGCACCTGTATGTTCTCTGATGCTTCATGTGTTGCTACTAACCTGGAGGTGTGGGTGTCCTTTATGAATATGGACACTCCCCCTCCCTTTGTGGTTTGGCCCGGGTTTTGGGGCCGAAAAGAATGATACGAGCTATAGCCTGGTAGTGCTGGGGTGCTCTCTGGAGCCTTGAACCAGGTTTCAGTTACTGCACAGATGTCGATGTTCTCCATGCTGAGGAGTGCATCAAGTGCCTGCATCTTGAGATTTAGACTTCTGGCATTGAGCAGCATTGCCCTTAGTTTTTTTTCCATTTTTGTTTTCTAAGGAGGTGGGTTTGTCTTTTGAGCCTTGCCTAAAAAAGGCACTATGGGGGTGGCAAGAGCCTTAGCCAATATCCGGAAGCCCAGTAGTGACAGGTGTAAGCCATCCCTTGCGAAGCAGCATGGCTTGTCCAACATATCATCCCAGGCAGACAGACATTGGATCCCCTTAGAATGACACCAGTACTTGAGCCAATTGTTAAAGCTGATCATCTTGTCTTTGTATTGTGGTATCATTCTTGGTGAGGGCAAGATGCTGCTCAGGGTCAGGGTCATACCAGCCTGGGCTACATAATCGGAGAGCTCCTCTATGTCTCTTTTCATGTAGTCCAGGGAGGTACGTCTCAAGTCGTTCACACCAGCATGGACAATGACGGAGTCATATTTGCACTTGCTTTGGAGTGACCTGAGTGCGTGTGTTATGTGGCGGATCCTAGCTCCTGATAGACAGCTCACAGTCACCTTCTCCTTGTTCAGCCTGGTCAGTGGGACATCAGTGTGTCTGACTATGGAGTCACCTATTACTAGTGTATCAGGCAAGGTGTTTGGCCTTAAGGGCTGCAATTGGTTGACACACTGATTTATTGAAGTATGTGTTGCATGTGTTTTGTTTTGAGGTGGTGGATTTTTGGATGTCTGCTTTGGGAGTCTCTGTTGTTTTGGTAAGTTTTTTATTAAAGCCTCCGAGTATGTCTTTGTGTTTTTATGTGTTTGGTTTGCAGTTGTTGTAGGTCTATGTGGGACTGGGATTGTTGTGTGTGTGGTTGCCATCTCCTCCTGTCTGGTCATGCCAGCCCTGAGTTGAGAGAGTTCAGCCTCCAGTTTGGCTATATAGTTGCATCTCTCACATGTATTTGTGTTTGTTGGGAGGAGGAGAGGGTTGTCTGTGTACATGAGACAATTGTAGCATTGTCTCAAGATGCCCAGATTGACCAGCTGAACTGGAGACGACACCAGTAATCTACCACTCGACATGCTAGAATGGTATAAGGGAGTGGCATACCTTTAAGGGAAGTGGGTATTCACAGGGGTGGTAAGTAGATGTAGTGCTTTACTTAGTACGAGCGTGCTTACTTAGTAGAGAAGTATTGAGAACAAGTGCTAAGCTTATAATACAGTGAGAAATCTGGTTATACTAAGAGTAGAGCTTCCTTAAGGGAAAATTTGAAGAACAGACTTGGCAGAGCCAGAAAAGGTTTAACCGGAGCTGCGCTATGTGCACGACCGCGCAAAGCAGTGCAAATGCGGATTTTAAACAAGCCTCCACAGTTAAATTAAACAAACAAACAAGCAAACTTTCGATCAAATTCGACTAAAATGTAACTTTAAGTGCAGATTTTAAAATAATGCAGCAATCAGTTAAAAACAGTTCAGGCTAGTTCAAGGTAAGCTACAGAAGCTATTTCAAGTGAAAAAAAAGCAAAGATACTTAAATCCAGAAGGTAGTCACTTTTCTGAGTTCCCTGCTGCTAGGACCACTCTGTTAACCCACCTGGAGCTTGTCTGAGCAGTATAGCCAGAAAAAAACGCCCAGAGGCGGATTTTAAACAGTGAACTACAAAAGAGCTGGAAATGGTCCCAAACAACCAATTACTACAGCTTCTTGTGCTGAGGTCACTTCACCCAAGGACAGGTAGGCTGCTCAAGGCTCCCCACTCCCACTGGTGAGCAAAGAAACTTCCTTCTATCCAAGTAAGGTAATGGACAACACAGGAACTACACCACAGCCCAGAATACAGCAATGCCTGTAAACTGGTCTAAACTAGTTGAGGAAGGCAGGAAAACAAGGATTATTTTTTTTGTTTTTTTGTTGTTTTGGTAGAAACACACAGAAAATGCAGAAACAGTGATAAATTAGTTACACAGGCTAGCACACTTTAGTGGGCAGCCTCCACAGTTAAATTAAACAAACAAACAAGCAAACTTTTGATCAGATTCGACTAAAATGTAACTTTAAGTGCAGATTTTAAAATAATGCAGCAATCAGTTAAAAAACAGTTCAGGCTAGTTCAAGGTAAGCAACAGAAGCTATTTCAAGTGAAAAAAAGCAAAGAATACTTAAATCCAGAAGGTAGTCACTTTTCTGAGTTCCCTGCTGCTAGGACCACTCTGTAAACCCACGTGGAGCTTGTCTCAGCAGTATAGCCAGAAAAAAACGCCCAGAGGAGGATTTTAAACTGTGAACTACAAAAGAGCTGGAAATTGTCCCAAACAACCAATTACTACAGCTTCTTGTGCTGAGGTCACTTCCCCCATGGACAGGTAGGCTGCTCAAGGCTCCCCACTCCCACTGGTGAGCAAAGAAACTTCCTTCTATCCAAGTAAGGTAATGGACAACACAGGAACTACACCACAGCCCAGAATACAGCAATGCCTGTAAACTGGTCTAAACTAGTCGAGGAAGGCGGGAAAACAAGAATTATTTTTTTGTTTTTTTGTTTTATGGTACAAACACACAGAAAATGCAGAAACAGTGATAAATTAGTTACACAGGCTAGCACACTTTAGTGGGCAGCCTCCAGAGTTAAATTAAACAAACAAACAAGCAAACTTTCGATCAAATTCGACTAAAATGTAACTTTAAGTGCAGATTTTAAAATAATGCAGCAATCAGTTAAAAAACAGTTCAGGCTAGTTCAAGGTAAGCTACAGAAGCTATTTCAAGTGAAAAAAAAAGCAAAGATACTTAAATCCAGAAGGTAGTCGCTTTTCTGAGTTCCCTGCTGCTAGGACCACTCTGTAAACCCACGTGGAGCTTGTCTGAGCAGTATAGCCGTTGCAGTTGTCTACTAATTGCATAGAGCAGTTATTGCACGTCAGAAGCACTGTACTGTTATGACAAACAGCGCAAGCTAAGGTGATGTCACATAAATAAGGTGTCATACTAGCAAAGCAAAGGAAGTCCTGTGTGTTGCAATTGTTGTGGGTATGATACGTCCTGGCATATATCATGTTACTACAAGATGTTTCCCACAGTCCACATTTGATAAGGTGGCAACCACAATCTATGTCGCCTATGTGTGTGTAATATGTAGAAATGTGAAGGCCCTGTGACTTCCTGCTGCCCCCAGTTACCCACATGTATACAGGCATGAATGCTAACTGCCACCACCCACATACGTAGGTACAGTCTAAGGCTGTGTCAACTGTAAGTATTGTGCAGTCTGTCATTGAACCACAAACTGCTGGAAACACACTGCAATCGGCCATATAGTTGGTATAGAATGGTGTCATGGTCCTGGCCTCAAACTGAATGCAGGGTGGGAGGTTGGTATACTTGTTAAGGTGTTTCCCTTACAAACACTATTTTCAGGGTTTGATTATCACATGGTGTAATTGGCTAGGCTTAAAATGGCCCACAAGGGCAGTTAGCCTAGTACTAATCTATTAACCCATTAACCTATTTTCACAACAGTGTCAGCATGCCATATGGCAAGGACATTTTCCCCATATTTCTGACATCAGCACCAACACCATAAACACACAGACTGCGATGACAGACCTGGTTACTCAGAATGGCAGCAATGTTGCATTCAGGCAACAAGTAGTGGCAGTGGGCAGGAATTGCTTGTATGTGGTTCACTACATAGGTAAAGGGACCCCATCCAGAGAAAAGATGGACATTACCTCTGAATAGTCCTCAGTCAGTACGACGTTACATTAGCAGCATGGTCGGTCTACTTTGCACCTATACAGACATCTGCAGAAACTGTAAAGTCTATGTTAACACCCACAATGGTTAGCCACGACCCTCTACACCTGTTCCACGCAGACAGCCTGTAATCAGTACTGCCCCACTGGTCACCAGT
This sequence comes from Protopterus annectens, assembly GCF_019279795.1. Taxonomy (NCBI): domain Eukaryota; kingdom Metazoa; phylum Chordata; order Ceratodontiformes; family Protopteridae; genus Protopterus; species Protopterus annectens. The sequence goes on along the minus strand of NC_056738.1, from coordinate 52,540,731 downwards.
CAGGATGTCTATAGGAGTCTGTGGCATGCCTAGATGGCAATGTTGTGCTCAGCCCTTCAACAGCTGCCCCATGTATGAGAGTATACCTCTGTGTGCATTCCCAGCATGAGAAGCTTGATTTGCATATGAGATAGTAGAAACACATGCTGGAGAGTCAGGTTTGTATCCCAGAGGCTACCCTGTGTCAGGACTATACTCCCCAAACATTTCAAACACAGTACCGTGTGTGCCCTCATCAACTGCATCTAAGTTGAATGGATGGGAAAAAAATCTGTCCCTGTGGTTCAACCTGTGTCCAGCAATGGCAGGGGCATCATGTGCTGTTTGATGATACTGTTGGGGATAAAGAAATGGCTAGGCTTGTGAGGGACCCAGGGCCAGTATTCTAGTAACCTCCTCTGTATCTATAAACCTGTGGTTCTATGGAACATCCAGGTGACATGTATGAAGGCTAGCTGGCTGTGTCAAGGGGTATGCATGCAAGGTTACACTGTCTTCCCCCATTGTCCCTCACACACTGTTGCACGCATACGCACCTAGGTAAACATGTACATATACAGCCGTACCTTCACAATGGAAAGGTCACGGTGTTTCCTCTCTGCCATACTTGGCTTCAGTAATGTCAGCAACTCCCCAGGCTGTACACACACAAAAAACTGGAACAGAACCAGAATAAGGTATGTGAGACAACAGTCAGTCAACAGTACTAACAGCAATAAAACAAAAAATTGGAAAGGCACCCAAAAAAAAAAAAAAAAAAACCACAGTAGACAGTGCCAAAGGTGTATAAAGAAACAATGAGGATGAATTCCAAAGTAGATTTAATCCAAAAAATATGATACTTCTGCACAAAACACCCAGTACTTGTAAAAACTTCATGTAAGCATAACAGTCATGAATGCCTTTACAAAACATGCGTTTTCGTCTCCATATTCCAGCCTTCATCAGATAACCAGTAAAATTGTCAATTAAACCTTATATACTTTAATTAATACAAATCAACCAATACAAATCAAGCTCATAATTTAAAAAAAAATGAACATTTCATCAAGCCATTTAATATAAAATGCATAAGTGTATATAACTTCTTTCCATTAATAAAATTTAATCATAAGCTTAAAGCTCTTAATATAAATTTAAAATAGTATGTAGAAATAATCCTTAAAAATTAAATACACATACATTAAGTAAGTAAATATATGCAAGTTAACTTCATAAAAACATTAAAAATCCTATGTTGCATAAGTAAAAGAGAAGGAAAACAATGCCACCTGCTGGCAAAAGTGCAAAGTGCAATCACATTTCTAAAGTTTTGCAGATCTCAATTTCAGAAGTGGAACAATCGACACATAATCATTAAGCCCCGGGGGTTACCTGCATCCAGGGTACTAACAGCAATAATGCATCATGGCAGAAAGGTGCATACACTTTTATGTGTACCCATGACAATTGCCAGCAGACAGCACCATACACGGCATAATATTACGACACTACATATTGGCATATATTCACCCTGTGCATCAGACACGTATGAGCATGTCCCTGCATCAATGGTATGGATAACAGGGATGTGATGCAGGTATCATTACATGCGGATGGTGTGATGTTGGGTTACCAAAGGCCTAGGCTGGGCCATACAGTTGACATCATATGTGTGTGTCTGGAGGGGTGGTGTTCAGCTGGGTCATGGGGAGGAGTTGTGTGTGTCTGGTGGTGACATACATGTGATAGTGATGTGTGAGTGTGTGTGTATGCATAAAGTCAAGCCATGTACTAGCCCTACACATGGGTATGTTGGACAGCCATGGTCCATACATGAAAGGTTGTACAGTGCACCATCTCTGGCTATGGACACAGGAACTGGTTTTGCCAGGAGTGTCAGTGACACCACCAGGCTCAAGGCCAGATGTGGTACTACTTCCTGATGGTGACTGCTGTCTGCTGGATCCATGTCCCTCATGATAATGGCCAGGTCCACATGCCCATGGCCTGTTATGGTGTGGTGTGGACAGCACCCTCCCTTTGGTAGTGCTGGTGATACTGCCACTATGGGAGTGTGAATGTGCACGGCCACTTGGGCTCTCAGCTGATGTTGCTGCTGACCCACATCCAAGTGTCTGATGCCCTACTCCCACCACATGTTCAAGCACAGACATTGCATGGTTGAGCACTGACAATGTCTCATCCCACTGTCTATCCAAAACATCATCAAAATGACATACGGCATCAGCAATGCCATGGAGGTCATCATGCATGGCAGGTAGTGTTGCATCCATGACCCTGAGCATCTGTCTGGTGTACCATTCACAACATGCCTGTGCCTCCATGATGGGCCTAAACATGCATCGGGTGACACCCTCTGTGGCACGTCTGACAGGGGCTGGATGGGCAGCAGTACTCCTTTGAGCACCCCTGTCAATCTGCCTGTGTGGGACTTTTGGCTATGACTAGTGTCTGCGCTCACAGATGCCATAATTGCCACACTAGCCTGTTGTATGTCACCACCCTCAGAATTTCCAACATCTGTGGCTGCTGGGGACTGGGTATGTGTGGGCGTACTGACCGTGTGCAGGGATATTGTTGGTGGAAGTGGGATGTCAACCAGTGGAACAGATTCAACCCCAACAACCCTACCAGTGCTCCACCATGACCACTATCATCATTAGAGTCTGATAAGACACTGACATCAGGTTGTGAGGTGGAGATACCCCAACCCCCATGTTCACCTCTGAGGGGAAGACAACATGTAAATTATTACCTGCACTATAATGGTTGCTGATACACACACACACACACACACACACACACACACACACACACACACACACACACACACACACACACACACACACACACACACACACACACACACACACACACACACACACACACACACACACACCCACACCCACCCACACACACACACACACACACACACACACACACACACACACACACACACACACACACAGGTGAGGTGGCACAAAGGGTTTATTATTAAAACTCTGAAACGCATTCCATCAAAATGCACATATAACGAATCATAACACTGACATTCATGTATACCAAACCCCTAATGTTGAATCCACATATCAATATGCAAATTTGACATTAGGCAACATGAATAACATGCAGTCCTACACTGCACTATACATCACTTTAAGATTTTGCAGGCCCCCCTGCCCCCCCCCCTGCATAATACATATTCAAACTCTGAGATTGCACTACAGTTGGGAAAATGTTACAATTCCCGATCCCCATTTTACCATGATCTCTAGGTCAATGGACATTCGATCAAACAAACTTCACGCAAGAGATGGATTTGCAACATGGGTCAACAAAATAACATTTGACAACCCGTGATCACCAAAATCACCATCGGCAATTTGATTGTAAACCAGCACAAAGACATTATATACACCACACATTCTGAATGATGACATGCATGACACACATTTGGACCACAACAGATAAACTCTGGACAGGCCCTATGTCCAGTTAATGTTGCTACTACTATACACCTGTGAGATATGTGAGGAGTGGCAGTATGTGATGGACCTTTACCTAACACACAGTGCACCTGTGTACACAATACTAATGTACCCCTGTATAGCACAGTGGCAACAGCTATACAACAGTATGTGCCAACATGTTACAGCTCCTGCAAAAAGGTTCCTGTGATGATCAATGTGGTGCACCACAGTTAACTCCACCAAACATGAACATGCACATATTGCAATAAAGCTAAGTGTAACAGTTATGTGCATGGAAAACTGGCTGCCCTCAACATGCCTACGGTATTGGTGAGCCACAACAATACAGTTGCACACTCACCGGCTTCAGGTTTCTGATCCACAGCCACACCAAAGGGACCTATGTAGTAGTGGGACAGAGGTATTGTAAGCACGCACACATGTGGCATTAATACAGAATAATATGTGCAATCATGAACTTGCACAGTACAAGCTGCAATACTACCCAAATTACTGACATTCACAATAGGTGTGCACTTGTGTGCATAATAAAACAACACCTGCAAATGCAGTTTAACTTGACATATGCATCCAGGTATGCAAAGGCTGCCACTGTGAACTGATGTGATGCCCACTGGGGCCTTACCTGCATGCTCCTTGGCTGTTGACTCTGTGCCACCCACCTCCATGACATATGTAGTCATGGCTTCCTGGGAGGCGATGGCTGCACCAAGGTTTGCAAGGAACTCCTCAGTGGCTGTGAGTGGTGCTTGAATAGCAGACCCGCCACCTGTGCCAGCACAGTCCCTGGCCACAGCTGCGACCCTTTACCGTGCATTGTGTACCAGGTCTGTGGCACTGTGCTGGACCTGTTTGTAGGACCTGTCCTGCTGTCTCACATTTTTGACTGTCACTACCAGTTCCACTCACTGGGCAGTGTGTTACTGCAGGTTTTGCTGGCTCCGTCCCAACATTACCCTGTGATGGAGTCTGAAGGCATCAATGATTGCTGCAGTCTCGATATCTGAGAAAGGCGGGTTGCATCTGCAGTGCATCCCACCTGAAAGACATGAACAGGGGAACACATCACAGGACAGCATACATTGGCGACCATTATGTACAGACCCTGCACATCCACTTTTGCTAGTACTATCCACCACTAAGACTCACATCACACCCCTGTCATCTATCAGTACAGTATATATGTGTGGGTATTATCAACATACTGGCATTACAGCATGCATTGCCCCCCCTGATCCTGATGTATCATGCCCCCCCCCAATGAGGACCATTAATGTGCATAATCCTCCATTCATCATTCACATCACACAGCATGTGCAGCAGCTGGGGACATCTTACAGGTTCCCCACCAGGGAATACCAGGCCATCAAACATCTACCATGCACCTATAGGCTATAAGGCCAACCCTGTACGTGGTGTCATACATACTCCTCAGGAGTAACCTCACTGTGGCATGCAAGGCAATCATGGAATCCACATTGCTGGGACTGCTGTATGAGTGAAAAGTCATGCTTCACTGTGTTACACACACACACACACACACACACACACACACACACACACACACACACACACACATACACACACACACACACCCTCAATCTGGTGAGTGACTTGGACTGGCCTTGTTCTCAGCTCACATATGTATCGCACAGAATCACCCTGCGGTGGAATGGGCACCCTGTCCACATCAGGCAGGGTAGCTACCTATACCTTTGCAGGTGTAACCTGGCCAGATGGATGGTTAACAGCACATACACCCTTGGTATACCACCTGTGTCCCCGTTTGATGGGGACATCAGCTGCTGCCTGGCATACACATGGGCTGACATGTAGCCTAGCCATATGGCTGCTCAGGGCCCATAGCCTAGTAAGCTGGGATGGTAACATGACTACCAGAAATGGCTTAACTGCTGTGACAGATTGTGCTGTTATGTGTCCACACACTTCACTGCCATTGACTGCTGGGTGTCCCCAATGGGCAACATTACAGTACAATGTCATCCAGCCTACATCTGACAAATAGGTGAGTGCTACTACAGGTGCATGTAGACATTCCAGGAACATCTGGGGTACACAATAACAGAGAGCAGTGCATATGTAGTGTAGAGTAACCTTCTCAAAGGTGTCTGACATCTGCAGTACCCAGATGTTTGCAGAATGGGTACATGTGCCTGATAGATGTAGACCCCCCTGCCAGACAAATGTGTATTTCTGCACACCAGGTGGACAATATATGATGGTTGTCCACAGAGTTTGGGGAATGTGTCTGTGACATGCCAGACCCCTGGGGACACAGTAATGGTACATGAATATCTGGTACTGTATCCATTCCCTTACATTGGATGCTCAGGCTTTATGCACTACTTCTGACCAAAGAGCCAGTATCCCTCCACTACAAGTACCTGTCCTGCTGCAGAGGCTCACCAGGTATGCTAGCCATAGGTGTCAGGGAATCAGATACAGGTGTGGGGTACACACTGACCTAGCCAGAATATGTCAGAAATAGTCAAGGAGACCTGGACAATGTGTGACATAATTCTGTATGACATTGGTAGACTGAGAGGGGCTCAAGGATGGTACATGATGTCATATGCCGGCTGTATCCACCAGTACGTACTGTCAATGTGATGCCCCTGCACTACCCAGTAATCAAGGAGCCTCAATCTTCACCTTTACCACCAGTGAGGGACATACACAATGGGAGGATGACAAGTACACACACACATTAAAGCACAATTACCCTTCAGACCGCACAGAGATCACAGTCAGCCTGAGGCTGGTTTCTCCCTCTCTCTTCAGATCCCCAATAAGACTCCCCACTGGCACAGCTATATGGTTAACATCTCAGCAGAACGCCCAAGCCAAAACATCCATCACCCTTTCTGTCTGACAGGTGCTTTGTGTCTCTGCCCAAGTAGCTGACACACACACTGTCAAATTTGATTTATGAATCACACACACATGTGTATGTGTATTCATAAACACAATACTGACAAATCTAATCCATCAAATTATAGACCTATTTCACTTATTAATGTAGATGTCAAAATTCTGGCTATGACACTAGCCAATAGAATTAAACAAGTTATCCATTCAATTATATCCCCACAGCAATTAGGATTCATGAAGGGAAGACAAACTTGGGACAATAAATACACTTACCCTAGAAGTAGCTATACAATTTACTGCAAAACACAAACTTCCCCTATACCTTATGGCATTAGACACCACAAAGGCTTTTGATAGCGTAAGCCATGAATTTTTATTCTTAACTCTACAACAATTCAACTATCCAGACAGTTTCATAAATATAATTAAAATCTTATATAACTCTTCATAAACTATGCTAGTAATCAATAAGCTACACTCATAAAAAATAAAACTAAATAATGGCACTAGACAGGGCTGTCCCCTCTCACCACACCTCTTTAACATATATATTGAACCCCTCTTCTTATACTTAACACAAAAAAAACGTTCATCGCATATCCAACATTCTGGGGCATAGGCTTGCCTTTTCAGCATTTGCAGATGACCTCATTATATATTTCCATCTTCCCAACACTTATGTTACTAAAGTTTAAAATACAGTTGAAAACTTTCAACTATGAAATTAACCCCTCAAAATCTCTTATTTTTCCAATTAACCCAAGCAGTCATAAAGAAGCTTTGTTTCCCATATTCCAAATAAAGCTGAACTATACTCTTAAATACCTAGGGATAGTATTTGACCATAATCATAAAAACTCCCTACAAAATAACCTCCTTAGAATATGGTCGTCCATAGAAAATGCGTTAACCAGATGGAAAAACTTGAATTTCCCCTTCTTGTCGAAAATAGCAATACTAAAAATGAATGTTCTACTCAGAATACTGTTCCAGTTTAATTCAAAAGACAATATCATCCCACTAAACCTTTTCAAAAAAATGACCAGAACCTTAACTAAATTTATATAGTTCCTTAAAAATCCTAGAATCTCCTTATCAAGATTAATGCTGCCAAAAAACAAGGGAGGACTGGATAACCAACTTCAGATTGTATTGCGCTATAATCTGTGGGAGAAGAATCATACTAATTGCAGACCATAATTCAAACTAAATAACTCACTTTCCTCAATGGATTGGTCTCTGGCAGGCTCATGTGAAAAGTTGTAAAATAAACCTCAAAGCATTACACCTCATAAATAAATCTTTATTAAAAGACATTAAATTACACAACATAATTAAGCATGAGATTAATATATTTCAAAAACTCTTCGCCTCCTTAGGTCTGTCAAACGCGCTCATTCTCTTGCAGCCCATTCACCTGAACCCAAATTTAAAATTGGGTAACAAAATGCTAAACCTAGATCAATTCCTTCAAATTGAAACCTTAACTGTATGAGATTTCTTTCAGCTTAAGGACAACTCCCTTAATGATATCAGAATAAAACTTAACTTAAATAGCAAATACACAATAATCTTGAGACAAATCAAAGAATTAATTTCTACCTTAGAATGCTTCCCAAATAAGTTACAAGAAGAAATAAACCTGGCCACTTCATAACTGAGATGTCTAAAAATCAAGAAGAAGATGCTTTCAATCACTTACAAACTAGTCTCTACAGCTAGATAACCAATCCTTTATTACATTTGCACAATATTGGAGAGACAAAAACCCTGACCTGACAGTCACTCTCAACTGTACAGATTTTCGTAGAATGTCCAGATTTTTGGCTCATATTTTTGACCTGTTCCTCTATTTTCCTGGCAAATCACTGGGATGATCTCAGGATTGTAGTCACTAAATAATGGCATACATTTGAGTTTCAGACTTTAAATCCATCAGAAAATGTATATTAAAACAAATCCTGTAACTAGCAACTTTCTAAGTTTATAAGAGCAATATTTAAAATATGTCCCAATTTGTACCCCCATTTTGTCAAGCTTTGTACAGATTTTTTTGCATTAAGAGGTTGAGCGGTAATAATTGCTCACATCTCCCAAGCAATTAATCACACAAACACTTTTGCACCTTTTAAGAAACTAGTTAATGATTAATAATAATGCTTACTATACTCCAGAACATTTAAACTCTTTTTCCAAACACTTCACCCTTCTGCCCTTTTTGCCCCACAGCTAAAGCTGACCTCCTACACATTCTGTGGCACTGTAAATATGTTCAGTATCTATGGAATTCCCTAAGAATCAAACTGAAAAAATGGGCTATGGCAAATCCACTCTCTCCTGGGAATTTGCTATACTTCATATATGCCATGAGGCCATAACCTCCACTGATCTCAAGATACAGATTGCTTTCTTCATGTTAATCAAGCTCAATTTTACTCAGAACTGGTTAGATCGATCTAAACTAGATTGGGGTAGCTTTAGGAACATGGGCATCTAAGTATATCTTATCTCATAAACTAACCACTAACAATGTGAATAAGTGCCTGAAATACCTCAGGTTCTGGAGTATTACTCTTGACTGCATCTTAACATAGCAAACAATGTTTTTCTATAGTCATTGTCCTTTAGTAGTATTGCCACCAGTCTCCTCCTCATCAGAGTCTTACTCCACTGTGTTCTCTAATGGTTACATGTGTATAAGATGCACACAAAGATGAGAATTATCACATCTTGCTAAATGTAATTAGAATCCTATCATTATATTGCACTATTTGTAAATAGTTGTATATAGTTTTTTTGTGTTTTTTATTTTTTCTTTCTCTGTTGTTTTTTCCTGTATTCTATAACACTGTATAGTTGTCTAATACATTCTGACTATGTGAAAAAGCTACATTGTACATTAACAATGTTAATATCGCCATATTTCTCATATGTCTGTTCATCTCGCTCTGCTGTCCATCTATGTCGCCCTTCATATTGAGAAAACAAACTTTAAAGGTACTTGCCTATTACTAGAATGAACAGTTGCTTCATCTAACTTTGTAAATGGTTTACTTTCAATGTATTATCATCTGTTACTGTGTATTGTATTTTACAATTTGTTTAATGTAACAACAAAAAATAAAAACAAAGGTTTGAAAGAAATTACATATCTGTCTGATGTTTGTCTAGAACTGTAAGTCATAACACAGTTAAACACTTTTGTATTTTCAACCTAGTAATTATTGATGTTTTAAGACAATACAAAAACCTCTAGCTGTAGACATTTATGTCTGCTTGCTGCCCTGATACTGAGATAACAGATTCATAAAACAAGTTCAGCTTATTTACTTGAAGTTTTGCAACTTATGTCTGTATGTTTGAGGCTTCCAGCTTCTACTATTAATGCATACATTTGCACAGGTAATACTTTCTATACATTTCTGTTCTTTGCCAGTAATCTACACTGTGGTTACATTCCAGAAGCTCAGTCATACCTCTCAGCCTCTTAGCACAAGAAATCTGCACAAAGCATGACAAAATGGGGGGACAAAGGGCCATAACTATGGAAAGATTTTAAACATTGCTCCTATAAACTTTGAAATTTGCTAGAGTAACAGGGTTTGTTTTGATATACATTTTCTGAGGAATTTAAGTCTACAACTCAAATGTATATCATTTAGTGGCATCATTCCTCATATCATAATATTGATTTGGCAGAAAACCACAAATTTTATGTGGAACAGGCCAAAACTATGAGGTAACAACCTGCACATTCTGTGGAAATCTATACAGTTGGGAGATATGTATGTCTGGCCATTGTTAATAGACTTTCAGATTCTGTAGCAGTGTACTGTGTACATGTGTGCTGTGGTGAGTAAGGAGACAGGCAGATGTGAGTGTCATAGATCTTTTTTTTATCTCACTGTGCATGTTGCTAGAATTGATGTTGTTCCATCAGCTGTGTATGTTGTAGGGGCAGACTGAGACATGTCCCTTAAAACCTCAGCATTCCCCTAACCCTTTATGTTTTGCTGTTGTGTGGATGCCCTGCTCTAGGTGTTTGGAGCAATGTTAGGTCTGTATCAGGTAGCTGGACATACTGCTGCATGTGTAGCAGGCCACAGCTGCTGCATTCGGGGCAGGAGTCAGACTAGGGATTGTGAAGACATTGGGGGAGAGCAGGCTGTAACTGTCATTAAGAGTGTGGTGTCAGCTATTGTGTCACAGCATGGCCTGTTTGAGGGTATCCACAACAGTCCAGATGAGGCATGTGCATGTGCTGCATATGTTATGTAATAGTGCCATTCAGAGAGTATTAGGCAACATGCGGTACAAATATTCATAATTGTGAAATGTGTCCCACCTTGCACGGCTTTAATGTGCTACTGTGGGTGGCAGTGACTGCAATAGGAGCAACCAGTTTTGCTGGACATTGCAGGACTCCATTATTCCTATGTTGTATTGATATGCATATAGTTGTCATGCTGCAGACTAGGCTGTGGGCCAGAACTGTGGGTTTCTCCATGTGACAGATGCTAGAACTGTAACAGATGGCTTTATCTAGTCATTTATATAGCAGGTGTATTTGTAAGACATATGTGCATACATACATACAGTGTGTGACACAGGATTAGCTTGGACATGTGTGTCCTGATGGATATGACGTGTGACACTGAACTGTCATGCTTTTGCCTTCCCAGTATGTGCGCACACAGAGTAGGTTTTATGAGGACCCTGCCATAAATAGGAGGCACAACTGTGGATATTCAGCAACAGTCTGTGCAGTTGTAAGCTCTACCAGATATTGTAGGCCTCCTGTACATCTAGCTGCATTTTGTGTCTGTGTACAGTTTCTGTGTCTGTGTCAGAGGCCCAAGTACACTGTGATTTGAGTCAGTATATATAGGAATAGTGTGTGACTAGCAATCAGGATATGTTTGTAAAAGCAGTTGCTCTACTACACAGGTCAGTTTGTTTACTTGTACATTGCTTTGACTGTAGTTTGGATAAGTCTGGGTTCAAACTTTGTCACTGATGTATTTTTTCACTAAAGTTACATCTCCGTAGTGCATGATATATTTACAAATACATCATTAACTCCCCAGAGCTGATTTGGTATAGTGTTGTGTTGTTGTGACTCTGGTTCCGAAAGTCCTGTTCTCAAAACATGGCAGCTTTGTCTTTTTTCCCCTACTGTTACATGACTGTAATGCATGATATGTTCACAAAAGCATCACTAGTGCCCACAGCTGATTTGGTGTGGTGGTTCATTGCTCTGCTGTTAGTGCACAGAGTCATGGAATCAAGACCTGCCAATGATGACTTTTTCCCCTACTGTTACATGACTATACTGCATGAAATATTTACAAAAGCATTAGCAATTGTTACAGGAGATTTGGTGTAGTGGTGCATTGCTCTGACAATAGTTCCCATGGTCCTGGGTTCGAGACTTGGCAGCGCTGACATTTTTCACCCTAATGTTAAATGACTGTGATGCATGATATATTTACAAAAGCACTGCTAACTCCTACAGCTGAGTTGGTGTAGTGGTGTCTTACTCTGACAGTAGTTCGCAGGGTCCTCAGTTCAAGATTTAACAGTGATGACTTTCTTTCCCTAATGTTAAATGACTGTGATGCATGATATATTTACAAATAAATTGCTTATTTCCACAGCTGATTTTGTGTAGTGGTGTGTTACTCTAGCTCTAGTGCACAGGGTTCTGGGTTCAAGCCTGTCAGTGCTGGTTATTTTGTTGCTGGGCAGAACAGTGGCTGAATGAGATAGAGTGATTAAAGCAGGTTTAGGTGGGTTTTGCGTGATGCAAAGTAGTGTCAAGAGACACACTTTGCTTAGCAGCACTTACTCCTGCTTAAACCTGCACTAATTCCAACAAAAGAAAAGAAAAAAAGGGGTGATAGGAAAGTTGTGAAATGGGGGCAAGCAGGGGGAGGTACATTATGAAAGGCAGCTAGAGATGTGCAGGACCGGTGTAGGAAAGGTCCATAGATCTCCATTTCTTGGCCAGCAGCAGCTGTGAATGATGTGGACAATTTGGAATTTGGAGCCTCACACTCCACAGGGAGGGGTGTGGGGGGACATAAGTTTGTTGATTAATTGGTTGGATGATTGATTCATGACAGTGTATGTGGGGGCAAAATGGAGAACTATGTATGAGATGAAATTATTTTTGTGGGGACAGATGCCTCTTATTTTTTTTTAAGGTGAGGATGTTGGGGAAGAGTTGTAGGTACGTTTGAGGAGGTAAGTTGAGTAGGAGAGGTTGCTTTTGCAGACAGACAAGACAGTAGACAGAGGTGGTGTATAACACATGAGGGGGGTAAACACCTTGAACGTGGAGTGTGGTTGAGAATCGGAGGGCCACATGCCCTCCCAATGGAATCAGTGGGACTGAGGTCCCCACCCATTGGCAGTCACCACTGTTCCTTCATGGCCCTGAAGGTGGCTGTGCTGGGGACTGGACAATGGGGCCAGCCTGCTCCTTGAGGTGTGCCAGTCCCTCTGGATGAACCTGTGTACCATACATTGAACTGGTGTCAGGTGAAAGGGTCCTCTCCACACCTGCAGCTGGGGGGAATGGGCTTCATCCCCTGACATGGTTCCACATGAAGGTTGTGCAGGACCAGTGGAGGAGGCAATTTGAGATGTGCTGGGACTCGGTGCTGTGGCCAGATGAGGCAGACATGCTATGGTGTTAAGGTTTTTCAAGGTGTATTGGTTAGTCATGAACAAAACATTTCAACATTAGTTATAACAGCATGCATGGGTGTTCCAATTAACCCAGAATAATAGAATTGGGGAAATTGCATGGCAAACATCAGACATGCATAAATGGAATAACAGTCATTATTGTAACAGCATGCCAGTAACATTTACAGAAACAGGCCACCAACAATGGAATTTCAACAAGGTATGTTAGTATTGAACCACTAAAATATATGAACAATAATAGGTCAAATGTCCCAACATTAGGTTTTGAGAACAACATACCCGTAGTTTGCTTCCTGTGATACCAGTAATCTGATTTATCTGGCAATTTGCAATATATGTCAGGCATTTTATATAGGTATGACTTCAAGGAGATTAAAAGATAGAATGTATAATCACTTATACGACATAAAAAAAAAATCCAATCAGAAAAATGCCTTAGCTAAACATTGCTCAGCATTCACAGGGCATAGTTTCAGATTTAGGGTCATTCAGAAAATTATTATGAACAAGAGAGGAGGTAACAATATGAATTATTTAGAAAAAGTGGAACTCGAATGGATTTTAAAATTAAAAGCACATCAGGAACCAGGTTTAAATCAATTTATTACTATCAAACCCATATTAGAGTCACGTAGTTTAAAATAAAAACGCATAACACTATAAATACTATACATATATATATATATATATATATATATATATATATATATATATATATATATTAGATTCACTATCTATCACCATGTTTATTTATGTTTCATACTCACCTTTACATTCATTATACACTATTTTATTTGACATCATGATGCTTTTATTATGCTCCATGTATCTACTGGGGTTATTTTTCATATTTTTATTTTTATTTTTATTTTTTGTTGAGATATGATATATATATTGCTGTATTGCTAAATTTCATTGATTTTATTGACATATCTTTATGCTGAATTGATCTATATATCCTTAAGACAATTTAATTAACTACTTTATTTTATTTTATTTAACTATTTATTTAGTCTAATTAATTATCTAGTCTAATTGCTTAATTAATTGACTGATGAAATGTAACTGCACTGTATTTAAATGCAAGTGGGCATATTGTTAAACTAGATCTGATGAAGCGTACCAGAAGAGTACGCGAAAGCGCTTATCTGTTTGTTATCCAATAAATTATTTTATACTTTTATCATGGTAGTCCGACCAGTTTTCTTCTTCACTTTTTATTGTTTTCTTACTGAGTTGGACTTCTGGACAGCTGCATTCACCTTTTCAGTTTTAACATACCCGTAGTATATGAATAATAATTATTGAAGCAGATACGGAGTGGGGGGGGGACAATCCATTACCGTCTATATAGGCTTATAGTTTTCACAACAGTACTGCTCAATACTCTACAGGTCTGCCCTCACTTTACAGCTACCTGAGGCCTATAGCTACTGTAGCACATACATACCCATTTATCTTTTGACCTGGAATGCTATGGGGCAAGCTGTGACAACTGAAGGTGCATGAGTAGAGGGGAGTCATACATGTCAAAGTTACATATATGACTAACAAGGTGTACCCTACACTGATGTTGTGTGAGTATGCAATGGTATAATTCTACTGGATTTATATCTGTGTGTTAAGATTATTGGCAACGGTGATCTGTAGCTGTGACAGCATGACACATGAGAGACATGTATCGGTTAAGTGCATAGTGTGTATAGCTATCCTGTTGTCATTTGTTGGCATGGGGCTGGGCACTGGAACATTTGTACACAGTTTATTAGTATACCCTTCATTATTTTATTTATTTTATTTATTATTTATTTATTTATTTAAATTTGTTGACCGGGAGTGTCCGACTGGACGTGGGTCCATTTTCAGCAGAGGCCTGGGGAGAAAAGCTCCACAGTAAAATAAACAGACAGTAGTTACAATGGATTACATAGCGATTAACAATTTAACATAGAAATTACTTACAACATATTTACAGATGAAGAACATAGTACATCAGTAGACAACTAGAATCTTTATCTGTGAAGTACATAACAGGCATTAACAAATGTAACAATGAGAAGTTCCTGCTGTATAATAAGTACTAGGCTTATGATCATCTGAGCTTGCTATCATCAAGGTAGTTAGTGGAGGTGAAAGAAAGGTAGTAGTTGGATGGCATGGATGATATTAGAGTGGGAGTTGCAAGGGCATAGCCAGCATGTTTTTAGGTGCGCTTTTAATAAAGTTTTGAAGTTGGTGCATGATGGTACGGAGGTAATTGTGGGTGGGAGTGAGTTCCATAATTTGGCTATGGCGCAAGAGAATAGTGCTTCACCAGCAGAGTTATTGGCTTTAGTGATCTGCAAGTGATTTTTGTTGCTGGATCTTAGTGGTCTGGTGGTGCGATAGGGTTGGAGTAGATTCTGGAGGGATGGGACATTTAGTGCATGGTTTACTAGTTTGTGGGTGAGTGAGAGTTGATACCATTGAAGGAGGTGAGGGAGTTCAAGCCAGCCCAGTTCAGCAAGTGAGAGACAGTGGTGACTACGGTAGGATGCCCCTGTGGCGAATTTGGCAATTTTGTTGTAGCAGGTCTCTAGCTTGTTTAGATCACATTGCCTTAGGTTGGTATATACTGGAGAGGCATAAAGTAGGGTGGAGATACGTTGGGAATTTGCTATTGAAATCTTTGCTGCTTAGGTGAGAAATTGTTTATTTCTGTATAATGCTCCTAGTTTTTTTGTGGACTTTTTTTATGGTCATGGATATGTGAATATCAAATTTTAGTTTATTGTCTATTTCCACTCCAAGCAATTTGGTGTGTTCAGTTGAGTATATAGTGGGGTTGTCTTTTGCTGTGATGTTAAAGTGAGAGTTGTTTTGAGTATGTTTGGTGGGTTGGAAGATGAGTAGTTTAGTTTTGTTTGGGTTGAGTATTAATTGAGCATTGGATAACCATGTTTCAACAGAGGAAAAGGCTTCCTGTGTGACTTTTTGCAGTTTGGGTAGGGACTGGGCTGAGCAGATGATGGTTGAGTCATCTGCGTATTGGATGAGTGTGCCATGTTTGGTGGCAGAGGCTAGATTATTGGTGTAAACAGAGAAAAGTAGGGGTCCAATGATGGATCCTTGGGGAACCCCTATGGAGACAGGTAGTTGGGGAGATATGTCATTCTGCCATACAACGGATTGTTGGCGGTCAGACAGGTAACTGTGAAACCAGTTGGTGACTGATTGTGAGAAGGATAGGTTATTGAGGACAGAGATAAGTTGTTTGTGTGGGACTATGTCAAATGCTTTAGACAGGTCTAGGAAAGTAGCAGAGGAGAGATAGCCATTGTTTTTATGCTGAAGGATAGTGTTAGTAAAGGAGAGTAAGGCAGTGGTGGTGCTATGGTTTGGTCGGAAACCATGCTGAGTACTGGAAAGGAGGTTGTTAGTAAGGAGGTAGTGTGAGACCTGAGAGTGTATGTATCTCTCTAGTATTTTGGAGAGTGGAGAGAGAATAGCTATGGGGCGGTAATTGGTTAGTTCTGCAGAGGGTCTGCCTTTGTGGAGGGGAATTATATGTGAGACTTTCCACAATGTGGGAACGTAACTTTCTAACAGAGATCGGTTAATCAAGATGGATACTGGGTAGGCCAGAGCATCAGCTGCGATTTGTAGGTATTCACTTGGGAGGTTGTCTGCTGCTAATTTGGTGGGTTTAAGTTTAGTTAAGAGTTTTTTATGTTGGAGGTAGGTACAGGAGAAAAAGAGAAGGCAGTGGGGAGATTACTAGTTGAAGGTGTGGGTTAGAGGGGAGGGGGGGTTGTGTTGTTTAGTTAGTGATAGTATGGTTTGGGTGAAGTGTGTGGAATGAGGTAGCAATATTTTCTGAGGAGTGAGGGATGTTAGGAGGAGGGGTACTGACTTTACCTGGGTGGAGGATGGAGTTTATGGAGGACCAGAATTGTTTGGGGCTGTGTTGTGAGGAGTCTAGGGCAGACTGGTAGTATTGGAATTTGTCCCGTTTTATTAGCTTTTTGACTCTATTGTGTAGTTCTAGGAATTTCTGTCTAGCTGCGGGGGTTTTGGTTTTGCGCCAGTGCTCCCAGGCTTTATCCCTGTTTTTCATTTCTGACTTAGTGGTTTTCTGTAGCCATGGGGAGGGTTGTGCTTTGGTTCTGGAAAATCTTATGGGGGTATGGTAATTAAGGATGCTCAGGAAGGTAGTATTAAAAAATTCAACTGCGTCATCTAGACTGAGGTACTTTAGAGCATGCCAGTTACATTCTTTGAGGGATGAGATGAATGTGAGTGGGTTAAAGTTTATTTTTTTACGTATTTGACGATAGATGACAGGTTTACCTTGGTACAGGTATTTTTTGAGTAGGAATGTTGGGGAGTGATCACTGAGGCTATCTGATAAGTAGCCTGTTATATATGACTGGAGGTTCTTACTGACTAGTATCCAATCCAGGGTAGTGTGCTTCATACAGCTAATACAACAATTTCTTTACTTGTGAGCCCTGTGGAGAAAATATCTGTTAACACTACCTGATAGTTTCTACAAATACTCAGGATTACTTGTGTGTCACTATGAACACACTTTCATACCAGTCCCTGGATCCAAACCATGGTCTGTGTGTGCAAACTTTAACAAATGATATATGTATTTCTCATCACACTGAACTACTGGGACATTGTTGTCTGCTGCTTTAGTGATTTCTGCCTACAACTCACTTGGTCACACATTTTGACCTTGTAATATAAGTGGATTGTCACAGTGTCATGTGTGATAGATAGTTAGTGAACTGTGTATTAATACTTTGCATGCAGGTGGACACATTTAAATTCTAGTGGATGTGATTATGTGTGATCTGTACAGACCATAGCAGGCTGTTGGGTTGGATACCCGACCCATACACATTTGCACATCATATAATTCAAGTGTCCACCTATTACAGTCTCGTACTAGTCATCCTGTATGGCCTTCCATGTTATGAGCCCTCTCCTCTGCAGCTGTGGGGAGAAAACACACCATTATGCATACCTGTCTATCAGATATTCATACTATAATTTGATATATCACCTGTAGATATACCTACAAACTTCTGGGGCATTCTGGGCCCGAGCATCTTGGATCCATTGAGCCAAGAGTGTCCCCTTCCTCCTTCTCTGGTCATCGTAATGATGACATACCTGCTCACCAGTTTGAGGGATGCCATTGGCACTGGTGAGCTCACATGCCAGACTGTCAGACTGTCCAAGGCCTCAGACTTGTATTCTGAGCCCTGGTAATGGTTCTGCAGCAGTCTGTCATCCTGGTTTTTCACAAGGAGTCCAGCCATGACCCTGGACTCAAGGCTGCCCAGTGCTGCACCTGAAAGCTCACTCACTCTCCTGCACCTGCCACACTTCCTACAGGGATCAAACTATAACAGGTTCATAGGATCATAGGAACTTACTAGGCTATTAGCCCTGAGGGCCGTATAAGCCTAGCCAAGAGCTTAGCCCATGTATAGACAAATCAGCATCCAATGCCACTGTCCAGCAGGGACAGAGGTGGAATCCCAGAGATGTATTTTCTATTTCCCATCCACTTGTCCAGGTTGTGCTTAAAAAGGGGTAAAGATGTACTCTGCTTGACATGGAGAAGGAGTCTATTCCATAGATGGGGCAGTCTCTGTGACACAAATCTGTCCCGCCAACGTCCTAGCAATGTCACAGACCAGGTTTGAGTCCGTGTGTGCAGGTTACTCAAGTGGAGTTTGACATGCGGTTATGCAGCAGTCCCATCAAGGTGGGGTCCGAGATTGCCTTGTATGCCAGACAGAGGTCAGCTGCAAAGAGTCTGCATGACACAGAGTGGAGGGATAGGGCTTTTAGCCTATCTGTGTATGGTAGATTTTTGAGGGCCTGGATTCTCCTGATGAGGAACCTCTGTGGTCTCTCCAGCTGCTGCATGTGCTTTGCAAGGTACATACTGAATGGGGCATTGTACTCAATAATGGGCCTTATAAGGGAAGAATACAGGGATGTTATGACCTCCTTTTCCCTGGATGAGATACCCTTACTTATGAGGTGGGCCATGTAGGAAGCTTTCCATAGAATGGAAGCAATATGGTGGTCAAAAGTCGGCTTGCTATCAATCTGGGTGCCCAAATCCCTCACAACTGACTGTGTGCTTAGGACATTGTTATTAATGTGATCATTTGTGGGGACATCACTCTTCCCAAAGGGGATGATGATGCATTTTTTTGCATTCAGCTTGAGGCCATGTATCTGGCACCAGTCATTTGTTTGGGTGAGACCTTCTTGGGGATGTCCACATCTCTAGGGGAATTGATGACAGCTCCCAGCTTGCAGTGATCTGTAAACTTGGTTAGTCATAGCCCACTGGTTTTGGCCTGCACATCAGAAATGTATGCCCACATAACAGAGGCCCAAGACCAAACCCTGGGGTATGCCACTCGATACGGTCTCCTGCTTGAGATGGCTTCCCCTATTTTGTCTAGGTGGGTTCTATCAGTGAGCCAGTTAGCTACCTATCTGGTAACATATGGATTGATGCCTAGTTGAGAGTGTTTATCTATTATCCCAAGTGGGGAATAGTGTCAAAGGCTTTGGCCAGGTCAAGGGGGGTGGTGTGCACTGTCTTCCACTCATCCAAGACTTTGGCGACTGTTTCAGAAAAGTCGACCAAATGTAACAGACATGACCTCCCCTTTATGAAGCCACACTGTGTGGGATCGAGTGTTTGGAGGTTGCCAATGTCCTTGCTAATGAGGTCCATGATAGTCTGTTTCATGGCCTTGCAGATCAGGCTAGTTAGGCTGATGCAGCTATAATTTACCAGATTGGTGGATGCTCCACCTTTGTGTAAAGGGATGACAGTGGCTATCCTCCACTCAGCTGGGACAAAGCCGGTAGTCAGACTTTGGTTGAACAGGGTGCCTAATGCTGTGGAATTTCCTGCCTGAGTTCATGTAAGATGCAGCCTGGGATATTATTGGGTCCCATGGAGGCTGCATATTTTGCATTTGAGAGAGCAGTGATGTCCTGATCCCTAGATATAAAGGGAAGGGGGCAGGTACTGGGAATGTCCTGATTTACTGATGGGGGGACAGAGGGGTGAAATTTCTCTCAGTCAGCAGGTTTGCTATATCTATGGCATTTGTATATGCAGTGTCCTTGACCACCAGTTCTAAACACATCTGGGTGCTACCTTTGAGATTATGGACATATGTGAAGTAGGCCTTATGATTGTCTGTAGTAGATGTGGCCAAGATGGACTCAAAGTTTGCTTTAGAGGATTTCACTAGTGCTCTTATTTGCTATTTAGGCTAAGGATAGATTGCTTCCAATTGGGCACTTGCTCCTTCTTGGTCCTAGACAGATTTTTTTTTCCTTTTGTTATAGAGTTTATTTATTGCAGATGTCCACCAGACAGGTTTACTCTTCCTTGCGGAGGATGATTTAGACCTGTCAGGTATTCCTGATTCCATGCACCTATATAAATGTTCGTATAGCAATTTGGTACAGTTCTGGATACTGGTACCAGTTCCTAGAGAGGGGGAGGGGGCTGTGAAGCTGTTTATACCATCCCTCAGAAAGCTGTAATCAGCTTTGTAAACTTTTTTTTTTACCCTAGCTAGAGGCGGGTCACAGGAGATGGTGACTTCAAACATGACTGCTTTATGGTCTGATCTTACAAAGGAGGATGATACTGCAGGGATACTGCAGTGGTTACTCATGTTGGTTAATACCAAGTCCAAAATATTATCACTTCTTGTGGGGTATCGATTAGCTGTTCCAAAGCATTTACATTGAGAAAATCAAGGAATCTTTGGGCATTTGTGTTCTGGCATGAGTAGTTCTTCCAGTCTATGTTTGGGTAGTTAAAGTCACCCATGATCAGGGTAAAGGGTTGAATCTTGATAGATTCAAAGAAGTCTAAATAGGCAGTTTGGGCATATTGGGTGAGATTTGGGGTCCGGTAGCTAGCTATAATTTGCATAGGGTTCTTGTCAATGGTTAACTGCACTTGGAGTGTCTCCTGTGTGTCATACAGTTTGACCAGCCTGGAGGTGTGCATGTCTCTAATATATATCAAAACTCCACCTCCTTTGGCTTTACTACCCACAGTTTGGGGTGAATGTATGATAGGATGAGTAACTAGGTATGGCTGGGATGCTCTCTCCAGCTTTGAGCCAGGTTTCTGTGACTGCACAGATGTCAGCATTTTCATGGTTAAGACTACTTGCAAAGAGTACAGTTTCATGCTTAGACTCCTACCATTTAGCAGCATGACCTTTAATTTGGGTTTTGTTGCAATCATTATGTTGGTAGTTTTAACCTCATCACTTTTCTGCCAGTATTCCCACCTATGCAGTATAAATAAGGCCATATTACTGCCCTTTCCCATCCTTGGACCATTTTCAAAAATGCTGAGCAAAGCTGAGCAGTGCAAAAACCCACTAAGCTGAGTTGAGCAGTGCTCAAGGTGGCAAATGCTGAGCAGTGCTTAGCAGTGTGCAAATCTGCTTAGCTGACCTGAATACTGCTTAGAATGGGACTCTTAGCAATGCTCAAACCAGCTAAGCAGAGCTGAGCACTGCTAAGTATTGCTCAGGCAGGTCCTGTTTAAGCATTGCTTAGCTTGGCTTCGCAGTGCTTAGCAAAACTGAGCTAAGGGCAAACAAATGTTTTCATTTTAAAAAGATGTCAGAATTGAATATTAATTACTTATTACTGATACATTATTATTAAGCGTATATATTTTACTTAAGTAACAACCAACAACATAGGTGTGGTATACTAAGATTTACCCATGGATGGTGTGGTTTAATCATGAGGGCAAAGCCCGAGTGATTAAATAAAGGCAACTGTGGGTAAATCTTAATATACCACAACCACGGGGTCGGTTATTGCTATTATACAATGACTATTTAAGAGAAAATATTTACTTTTCTTAAATAAATGTCTTTGTATACTAGCGCTGTGCTGTTCTTCCACATTTTTCCAGTATCCTATGGCGTTTTCTGATGTACTGCGCATGTGTATTGGACTTGAGTTCCTAAACATGCCCAGTACATCAGTGCTTTGCAATGAAAGTAGGGCAGAAAAGAAGCTCTCCGTTGCTCCATTTTTGTTTTCTATTTTTCATATATATATATATATATATATATATATATATATATATATATATATATATATACAAAAAAAATTGAATGCTTTAGGAGTAGGAGAGAAACAGAACGGAGGAAATACAAGGAAAATCAGGTATGTGTCTTTAGTTGTGATTAACATACCTGATTTTCCTAGTATTTTCTCTGTCCTGTCTCTCTGCTATGTCTGGAGTCCAAATTATATATATTTATATATATATATATATATATATATATATATATATATATATATATATATTGTGTTAAAAAATAAAATTACAGAATATAGCAATGGAATAAAGTCAGGGTGACCAGAACTTTTTCCATTGGTATATGCTAGGATTTACAACGAGCATACTGACTGGGCTGAACAATCAACATGCTCATTTTGGAATATCAGTGACCAGTCATTGTATAATTTACATGACCTCCCCCATGTGCTTTTATTACATTACCTTGGGGTGTGACTGTACTGTATGAGACACTTGTGTTTAAATGGGGGTTTTCACATTATATCTTCACTGACACTGGGAATGTGGACCAGCTACACTACCCTGATTAACAAATATTATCATGTCATTAAATAAAATAAAAAAATATATAAAACTGCTTCCCCATGTAAAAGCTGAATAGCCTCTCTTGGTATTTGAACTGTGCACCTACTACATGCAAAGCCATGACCCTAACCACTCAGCTAACTCACCCGTGCAAATTTTAGCTATACATTTGTATATAGCTTCTTGATATGTTTAAGCACTGCTGCGCAAGGCACCACCCCCTGCAAAATTGCTCATCTATGCTTAAACTTTCAAGGAAAATAAGAAAAAAAATTAAAATTAATTTAAATTTTAACTCTTAACCTTCACATTATTAGACAGGTGTCCAGTGACATTCTTGTTTTTGTGCTGTAAAGCACTTTTACAATGCAGGGGGTGTGTTACAGATACTGTGACATGCCCCCTACATGACATGAATTCACATACCTAATCCTCTCAACTGTACAGATTTTCACATGATGTCCAGTTTTCTGCCTCAAATTCTTGGTCCATTTATCATGAGATTGTGTTTCCCTGGCAAATCTGTGACAAATCATTAAAGACTGCAGTTATAAAATATTGATAGGCATTTCAGTTTCACACATCATAATCTTCAGAAAATCCATGCTAATGCAAGACCTGTCATTCTATCAACTTTCTAAGTTTGTAAGGGCAATATTTAAAAACTGTTCTGTATTTTTGGGCTTTTGTCCCAGTATTGGCTTTTGTATGAAGTGTCTGTGTAGGAGCTATAAGGCAGTTGTGTAAGCAGGAGAAGCTGCTGACATGAAAAAGGGGGTGTGTCATGCTTGATGTAAGCACATTGCAGCTCCATGGCTCCTGTTTGCGCTCAGCTAAGCACAGCTAAGAAAAGGGGTGTGTCTGAGGCTGCTTAGCTGTGCTTAGCTGACTTTAAAAACAATAGGCATGTTCATGTATAGGGGAGGGTCTTTAAAGCTCAGCAGTGTTTACCTTAGCTACAACTGTTTCTGTGGCATCCCGCAGGGCTTAGAATGGAAATACGAAAAAAAGAAACTAGCAGAATAAAGGAAATAAAGTACAAATCACTAATATGGGACTCTGCATCTCACAATGGGCCATTCAAAGCACTCAATAATATAGCTGGCAGGTGGCTGCAGAGCTTAAAATGGGAAGAAATTTTACTAAAAGAAAAGAAAAAAAAGGAAATAGCAGAATAATGGCAATCAAGTACAAATTACCACTAATGCCCGGCCACTCGCAGTGGCCAATTCAAAGCCATAAATAATATAGCTGGCAGCTGGAATATATCATACTCAGCCAATAACACAGGCAGCATCTGCAGCTCACCAGTATAAAGTATGCAAACACGCTTCATTGGAGTAAACCTAGGAGTTTTAACTGACAATATGTTTGCGGCTACTGTCGGTATGATACATCAGTATGTGCTAGAGGCTGAGGGCAGTGAAGAGGATAATGCTGACAACCAGCCCAGACTGAGGAGGAGGAGAAGAGTGTTCAGACCCAGGGTAACCTACCAGGGGCTACATGATCTGGAGATAGCAAAGTGCTACAGGGTGGACAGGGACATACTTCAGCAGCTCATTGAGCTGTGCTAGCCTCATCTCAGAGTCAGAGCCAACAGAGGGGAACCCATCCAACTGGATACCAAGGTATGTGTAGCCTTAAGAATACTAGCTACAGGTACTTTTCAAAAACCTAGTGGGGGCATGATAGGAGTCTCACAGGCATCTGCATCCAGGGTACTCCGTCACTTCCTGGATGCCATGCTACCACATGCCGGTGAACACATTTACTTCCCAACACCCATGAGGACAGGACCAGCAATATGCTTCTCTTCCACAATGTAGCAGACTACCCAGAGGTTCTGAGTGCAATAGATTGCATGCACATCTACATCAAAGCACCACCCAGTGAACAGGGTAGGGTCTATGTAAACCACAAGGGCTTCCCCTCCATCAACTGCCAGGTCATGTGCAATGCTCAGGGCATTATCATGAATGTGTGTGCTGGCAGCCCTGGAAGTTATCACGACTCCCACATCTGGCATTCTTCACAGCTGTACCAGGCATTTGCCATTGGGGACATCCCGTATGGCCATCTGGTGGGGGATACTGGCTATGCACAGGAGCCGTGAATGATGACACCCATCAGAAATGCACTCACACCCACACAAGAACACCATAATGAGGCACACACATGAACCAGGATCATTGTAGAGCATGTGTTCCAGATGCTCAAATTATGGTTCTGCTGCCTTGACATATCTGGTGAAGCCTTGCAGTACTCTCCAGTTACATGTGCACACATGCTCATAGTATGTGCCATGCTATACAATATTGCTGCAGCAGGAACAGCACAGGGAAGGGCCACACAGTCCCCCCATTGCCAAGGTCCCCACAAGCACAGATGGATGGGGAGGAGGAATCATCTGAACCAGCCCCTGTAAGCAGACGGAGGCATACCCAGTATGCCCTGACCTTTGCAAAGAGGCAATGCATAGCACACACAATGACACTGTAGAAACTCAGGGACTGACACCTCTCTCTGACTCACACACACAGTAAAATGGATGACACACATGACACTACATGTAACTTACCATGTATAGGCAGTGTACTGTGTGCATCTGACATAGGCAGCTCTCAAGCACCATCCTCACAACTGCCGCAGGCACAATTTAAGTCAATCTTCGTAACAATAAATGAATCGATTAGTATGTTCTGGTAGCATAGCTATGGTATCATTGCATGCATGCAGGGGAAAATGGTGGCCTACTGGGATACCAGCAGACAACTGACAGCTATGTGGGACATCAGGAAATGGTTGCCCAATGCTGGTCTCCCCACACTGTGCAGTAGTACACAAGGTGACAAATCCCACTGAAGTATATGTGGGGAGCCAACTAACTGGGGGGGTCACAGTTCACAGGCATGGATGACAGTGTGGGAGTCCCATACTCACCACTCAGTCTCACCCAGCAAGCCAGCTTTAGAAAACCATTAAGAAATGTCTGACAAAGGCCCACAAATGGTTGCAATGATGAAATACCCCCTAAAGACTTTACACAGTGATAGTACAGCAGGTGTTGCAGTTGCAGTAAGGTTCTGAAGGGTAAGAAGTCTGAAATCCAAAATATGCCATTACAATCTGACCTGTGGTCCTTAGTGATATGCCACTAGTCTCCAAGACAGGGCACAATACTATGCTAAATGGAACCAAAATGTAAACCAAATATCAGCACAGTCTGTGCAAATGTGTATAGTTGACAGGTGTGCTCCCCCAACACATATTCCCATAGAACTCCAGTAACATGTATGCTTGTAGAGAAATAGCAGCAGAGCACAAATTGCCAGCCCTGTCCTAATCTACATGATAACTTGTTGCATGTCCACAATATGGAGGGGTCAATGAGCTATATATATGTCTAGTTAATACTGTCAGGATGTGGTCAGCACTTACTCCCAGCTGTTGTGTCGTAGTGACCTAGGTACAGTAATGTAGTTGACAGGGCCATGCTCCAAGAACTGCAGTGCTAACTAATCTGCATGTCATGTACATCTATGGTAGGAGTTGTACACACTGTCCAGGTGTCAATATATGTTATTGCAGAAAAGCTGGACAGGTCATTGGCAGGGGGGCACACATATGGATACTACACACCTTGGAGTAACCTACACAGTGCCTACCATACCTCTCAACTGTACATACCTACTGTAGAATGTCCAGAGGTTAGCATCACAGTTGTGGTCTGTATATCATGAAACAGTGGTTTGTCTGGCAATTCATTGGCAAATCATGTACGACTAAGATCAGAAAATAATGACAAATTGTAGTGTCAGACATCATACCCTATGGAAAAATGCATGCTAATGCAAAACCTGTTATTGAATCACCTTTCTAGGTTTATAAGGCCAATACTTAAAAATGGTCCCTATATTTAGGCCTCTGTCGCCCAATTACTAATGGCTTTGTCCAGATGTCTGGCTCACAAAAGTTGAGAGGTATGGTGCCTAGTAGGACAGCAGGTTCCTGAAGGACAGTGCACTGCCAGGGTATAAAAGGCTGCCACCTTTCTGTGTCAGCACTGACAACATGTCACTGGCCAACAGCCATACCCCTGGACTGACACAGGTTGTCACAGAAGGAGCATAAGTATGCCTTGTATATCTGTTCTGTTTGTCCTAACATTGCATTTGCCTGCCAACTATTTATAAAACAAGAATGGGTCATATCAAAACAGGAATGGCAGACAGTGGGGAAGCAGATGTCATACCCATAACAGCAAACAAGCAATTACCAAACTGGTCTCCCAACTGTCCATGTTTGGCAGAACATTATTAACACCCTGTCCCCATGTGTGAGCCTTTGTCTGACTGTCATATTTGGGCCTGTGCAGATGTTAGTCTGTGGTGGTATGACAGCTAGGCCCACATGTAGCCTCGTGATAACATATTGCAACACAAACCATCTAAGGACCACAGCAAATGGAGTGGTGCAATGATGGACAATCTGCTAAATAAGTACACTCAGAGGTGTGAAGTCCACAACCTTGTGTGTGATGTAACGGCATGTACCCCACCCACATCAGAATTGCAAATACTTAGCAGTCACTGTGGCCAAAGCCTGTGATTGGACTACAGAAGGACAAAGAGATACACATAAGGGGAACCACTGGCCAGACAAATGGAGAATGTGCACACAAGAACAGATTGTGCAGTAACATAGGTGCTATGCAGTGTAAGGAGTCAGTAAACATCACCAGCAAATACACAACACACACCCGTGTACATGGAGGTTTGCAACAAAACAAAACCCAAACAATGGACACCTCAGAGACATGAGAACTTCACAAACCTACACGCCACAGACCATGTAGACTCCACATACCAGGGTCTTGCAAACACTAAGGCTTTACCCCAAACCCCAAACACCTACCTTATACAGATAGGCTAACAGCACTGTCCCTCTACCCTGTTCCATACAGACTCTGCTGAGGTGACCCCTGTCTGGCATACAAAGCAATCCAGACCATGCCTTGATGGGACTGTTGCACATCTGGAACTCAAGGCCCACTCCATCAACCTGTAGGCACAGCATCAACCTTGGCTGTGATATCAGTTCGGCTTGTTGGTGTGACAGATAGGTGTATCACACACTTCCCCATCAGTGGAATACACTCCCTGTCAACAGCAAGCTAAGTGCTTCAATACACCCAGTGATGTGCTCCATGTATAAGTGCATGGGAAACACAGAATACAGTTCTGTGATCCCATGTGTCCCTGCTGAACAGGGGCTCTGTATAATGACATGTCTTAAAATGGGCTACACTCTCATCTGCATGGGTTATAAGGGCTTCAGGGCCAATGCCCTGCTAACAGCATAGCAAACTACCAACCTATCCACAACTGTCTGCCAGTGGTTCACCACAATACTCTGTACTGCTCTGCCATTGACATACCTGGAAGTCACAGTGCTATATGGAATATACTACACATATAATGGACATTTCTGCATAGTAGAATGCAGTCGGTACCCTCACCCATACCTCCAAACCTCTGACAGCAAGAGATCTGGTCAGGGTCATACATAAAAGTCGGATAAAGGCACAATGATAGGCACATGCTGTAAATATTTGCCTTACATACTGAGTAAGTTGGTAGGATAAGGGATTTTGGATTATCAGGAAGTGTATGAAGGTTATGAAGTTGAAAACTCTAATGTCTGACATTAGTTTGTAACATCAGTCTTCAAGTATATGCAACTAACTTGACATAAAAACACAAGTTTATGTAGACTGGATGAAACTTCTAGGCAAACACCTGGACAATCTGCCACAAAATATACATTTCAGAGGTATGGCCATACCAGGATATGACTTCTCAGGTAAGAAGAATACCACACAAGCAGGAAAGCCCCAGTCATTATATCACCAAGTTGTTGGACTGCTTACACAACTTCATCAGTCAACCGGCTATAGCCACACCTCTAAATTAGCCATTTTCAGCATGAATGTCTATAGTTGGGCTCATAATATTAGTCTGCACATCATACATCTTGTATTCCTCTGGTAAAGAACTGTGATGATCTGATGATGTCTGTCACTAGGTAATGACACAATACACTGCAGTGTCAGACTTCAGATATGTCTGAAAATGTTTGCTAAAACAAACCCAGTAACTCTAGGAAAGTCATGTTTACTTTTGAGAGGTATGGCTGCAGCACACAAAACCTCAGACCGCAGTACACCTATCTCTGGAATGGAGTTCCACTCTCACTATAGAAGGTCACACTGGGCATGCTTCTACACTTAGAGAATCACAGGCCATGTTGGTACCCGTATCGGACGATATAACTGTATTGTGTATATATGTCTTTGCATACAGACAGCTATGTACACCTTAACTGTCCCTACACATAACCATAGGTTCATAGGTTCATAGGGAGGTACTAGGCTATTGGCCCTAGGGCCTATACAAGCCTAGCCAGAAAGGTACCCTGGCTTTCGCCACCCAAGAAAATTATTTTCCTGTGCCCCTGTCAAGCAGAACCACAGAAGTGATCCCTGGGGTGAATTTCCTATTACCCATCCAATCATCAAGATTTTTCTTGAAGAGTGCTAATGAGGAGCTCTGTTTGACATAGATAGGTAGTCTGTTCCAGAGTATGAGAAGTCTCTGGGACAGGAATCTATCCCTTCAGCATATTCTGTTTATTGTGATGACAAGGTTTAGGTCCCTAGAGAGTGTAGCTCAGAGGGACTGAGATTTCTTTAAGTGGAGCATGTCCAACAGCTCTGGCTCTGACATAGCTTTGTATGTTAGGCAGAGATTGCCTCTGAGTAGGCGATATGCAACGGAGTAAAGCTGGAGTTTTCTGAGTCGGTCTGCATAAGGCATTTGTTTGAGGCCAGTAATCCTCTTTGTGAGGTATTTTTGTGGCCTTTCCAGTTATTCTAGATGTCTTTTGAGGTACATACCAAAAGGGGCATTGTATTCTATAATGGGTCTAATGAGTGATGAGTAGAGGGGAACAATGATCTCTTTTTTTCTGGATGAGAAACCTTTTGTGATGAGGTGCACCATGTAGAAGGATTTCCTGACCACTGTGGCAATGTGATTATCAAAGGAGAGACTACTGTCCACCTGTGTCCCAAGGTCTCTTATCACACTTTCAGTGTTAAGCAGACTACTGCCTATGTGGTAGTTCATGGGTACAGGGTTTTTACCAAAGGGGATGACAATGCACTTTTTGGCATTGAGCTTGAGACCATGGCTATGACACCAAGCATCTGTCTCAGTGAGGCCATTTTGTAGGATATCCACATCATTAGGAGTTTCAATTATGGCTCCTAGTTTGGAGTCATCTGTGAATTTAGTTAGCCAAAGACATTCTGTGTTAGCCTGTACTTCAGAGATGTAGATACCAAACAGGAGAGGAGCCAGGAATGAACCCTGTGGTACTCCACTTGTTACTGGTTTGAAGTCTGATTTGGAGTCTGCTACTTTCACAGTGTGGGTTCTGTCAGTAAGCCAGTTGGCAACCCATCTTGTGACATAGGGAGTTATACCTAGTTTAGTGAGTTTATCTATAATTCCAGAGTGGGGGATGGTGTTGAATGCCTTGGCGAGATCTAGATAGGCTGTGTGAACCACCTTACCCTCATCTATGGCTTTGGTGACTGCTTCAAAGAAGTCTATCAGGTTTAGGAGACATGATCTGCCTTTTGCAAACCCGAACTGTGTAGGGTCCAGCATTTAGAGATCTCCAATGTCTTTTTTTATGAGTTCCATGATGATATGTTCCATGGCCTTGCAGATCAGGCGCATCAGGCTAATGGGGCGGTAGTTCCCAGGGTCTGTTGTGGCCCCTCCATTGTTGAGTGGGATAACCATCATGGTGCGCCATTCAATGGGCACAAAGCCTGAGGTGAGGATATGATTGAGCATGATACTTAGGTGGGGTGCCAGTTCATTCTGTAGTTCATGTAGAAGGCCGCCTGGGATGTTGTCAGGTCCCATGGATGCTGTGTTCTTGGCTTTGGAGAGTGAGGTTTTTACCTGTGCAGCTGTGATTACAGGAACTTTGCATTCTTCCAGTATAAAGATGGGCCCTTTAGGGGGTGAAAGGGGGGTAAAGTTAGCAATGAACCTATCTGCCAGGATATTGTCAATATCAGTTGGTTCTGTATATTTAGTGTCTTTGTGCTGTAACTCAGAGCAGATCTGAGTGTTGCCATTGAGATTCTTGACATAGCTAAAATGCTTTGTGGTTGTCTTTAGAATCAGTGGTGATTTTGTTTTCATAACTAGCTTTGTAGGATTTTATGAGGGATCTCAGCTTTTTACTGAGGCTGACCAGGGAGTTCCTCCAATCATGGAATTTTACTATTTTTTGCAACAGTTTCTTTCTTCTGTTGTAGAGTTTGTTTATGGCAGAAGACCACCAGATTGGCTTCCTTTTTTTGGAGGATAGCATCTTGGTTCTGTTAGGGATAGCGCGATCCATGCACTCATGTAAGTGCTTATAAAGTGCATTTGTGTAGGATTCAGCAGTTGTACCTCTATTGTCCATCTGCATGGGTGTCGTGAAGTTTGCCACTTCTGTCCTAAGAAGTGTGAAGTTGGCTTTGGAGAAATTTTTTACGGTTGTTTTCCTAATGGGGGGTGGGAGCGGGATGTGGATGTCTAGGGTGATTAGCTTGTGGTCACCCATGTTGGTGATGACCAGGTCTAGGATATTGTTGCCCCTGGTGGGGGTGTGGATAAGTTGATCCAAGGCACTGGAATTGATGATTTCCAAAAAACGTTGAGCAAAAGAGTTGGTACACGAGTAGTTTTCCCAGTTAATGGTGGGGTAGTTGAAATCACCCATTATTAGGGTGTTGGGTTGTACCTTAATATTTTCCAGTGTATCAAGAAATAAGGAGTGTGAATCCTGGGGCATGGTGGGGGGTCTCTAGCAAGCTACAATCTGGATTGCGGTTTTGCCCAGAGTTAGTTTCACTTGGATAATCTCAGATGCATTATGCTGAGCAACTAGCTTGGAGGTGTGGATATCCTTAATGAATATGGACACACCTCCACCTTTAGTGTTTCGGTCTGGGTTTGGTGGCTGAAAGGTGTGGTACGAGTTATAGCCTGGTAATGCAGGGGTGCTCTCTGGAGCTTTGAACCAGGTCTCTGTCACTGCACAGATGTCAATGTTCTCCATTTTAAGGAGTGCCTCGAGTGAGTGCATTTGAGGTTTAGACTTCTAGCACTAAGTAGCATTACCCTCAGATTTTGCTTGCTTGTGCCTGTTACAGTGGTGAGTTTGTCATTTGAACCTTGCCTAAAAAAAGGCACTATAGGGGTGGCAAGAGCCTTTGCCAGTATCCGGAATCCCAAGGGGGACAGGTGCAGGCCATCTCTGGCAAAGCAGCATGGTCTGTCGATCATGTCATCCAGGCAGACAGATACTGGATTCCCTTAGAATGACACCAGTAGCTTAGCCAATTGTTAAAGTCAATCATTTTGTACTTGTACTGTGGTATCATTCTGGGTGATGGCAGGATGCTACTCAGGGCTAGGGTCATACCTGCCTGGGCTACAAGATCAGAGAGCTCCTCCATGTCTTTTTTCATGTAGTTCAGGGAGGTATGTCTCAGGTCATTCACACCAACATGGACAATGACAGAGTCATATTTGTACTTGTGGAGTGACCTGAGTGCGTGCGTTATGTGGAGGATCCTGGCACCTGACAGTAACCTTTTCCTTATTTAGCCTGGTGAGTGGAACATCAGTGTGCCTGACTATAGAGTCACCTATGACTAGAGTGTTTGGTACGTTATGCCTTATGGGCTGTAGTTCAGTGGCACACTGAGTATGTGGGATATGTGTCATTTGGGTTGTGTTACGGGGTGGAGGTTGCTTGCATTTCTGCTTTGGAGGTCTCAATTGTTTGAGCAGATTTTTACTCAGAGCCTCCGCGAATGTAGGTGTGTGTTTTGTGTTTGTGTGTGTGTGTTTTGGTGGTGTAGGTTTTGAGGGACTATGTGATGAGTGTGGTGCAGTGCAAGTGTTTACTTTCTCCTCTTGACTGTTTAGTCCAGTCTTCGGTGAAGAGATCTTTGCTTCCAGTTTGGCTATATAAGTGCATCTCTCACAGGTCATAGTGTTGGGTGGTAGGAGGAGACGGTTGTCTGTGTACATGAGGCAACTGCTGCATTGTCCCAAGATGCCCAGATTCATCAGGTAGACAGGAGAAAACACTGGGAGCTGACCTTTAGACATGCCTGGATAGGTGCTTATTTATTAAGTACTAAAAACTGTTTTCCTCTAGACAAGTGAGGAAAGTTGAGTGCTGTAGTAATTTGGAGCTTATTTTGTGCTTACAATAAGTTCTGAACAAGTGCTGAGCTAAAAAAAAAAACAGATTTGAGTGCTAAAACTAAAAAGTTGGCTAGTTGCAAGGGAAAATTTGAACAGCAGACTTTATGGTGCCAGGAATAGTTTAACCCTAGTTAAGTGGGGTGGGGGGCTCAGGAGCTCACAAACAGTCCTGGACATAGTAAATCCATATCTGGACAAGACCTGACACAGGAAAGGGGGGAAGCAAGCTTAGAATTTTTTTTTTCAGTAAAAATTTTTTTTTTAGCTAAGGGTAGTTAGCTGAGGGTAATCAGACAAGATTACCCTCAGTTAGCTGTAGGTGGCCCATATGTGATATATCTGCATCTGTTGTGTGTGATACACAGACATATATATGGGCAACAGATAATATGTCAAGCATACACACACACATAGATGTGGAGAAGAGAGAGGCAGACAGTGATAGAGACAGAGACAGAGACAAGGGGACACACACAGAGTGAGTCACACACACGGATACCCTGAATGGCATAAAGTGGTGTCCTGCTGTGGACAGTGGCATACTGGTTGTAAGCAGTCACATGTGCCAGCATGAAGGTGAGCTCCATTGTATAATAGTACTATTGTGGGGGTTGTAATATCACATCACCTGCCCATTGCCTTACTGCACAAGATCTGCTGTTGTCATTCGCGGTAGAAGTACCAATGTACACCTGTCAGCCCTATAAGCTCTATTTATTGAGTACAACTGAGTAACTTAAGCGCTTTTCATCCAGCACGGTGGCTGGACTTCAGATAAAAAAACTCATAAAAGGCACTCAAGTATTTCATCAAACAAGTCATGTGACAAATGTCTCAATTAGAATTCTTAAAATTAATTAATTAACAATCTTCACTTGATTAAAATTCTTCAATGGTTAAAATACAGAATGAAAGGCCCTGAATGAAACAACAATACAATACATTCTCCCCCATGAATAAGAGCTTCATCCTTAACTACTAGATCTACAGTAAAATTTATTTATACATAATATAATTTAAAAAATCATAATTAATATATAACACTTGTGGATAAGTTGTTTATATATGGAACCAACCCTTAAACTCACTGGTTAATTTAAGTGAGTTATCTCCACATACTTTTTAATTTTATGTATGGGAGAATAGTGCATGTTTCATTTATTCCTGGGAATTGGTTAGCATTTAGTTGAAGTTGCCATAATAATTCAAGTTGTTCTAAAAGTAATGACGCTGGTCCTCCATGTGTATTTTCACTGATGTGGTCTATAACTTTAAACTTAAGTTTGTGGTTATGTGAATTTTCTATGTGCCTAGTAGAAACCCCTATAGGTAACGTTACAAGGACCCCAAGGATGTTTAAATGCGAAAACTTTAACTACTGTGGATCCATTGCAACAGGACAACACTTTTCTGTAGGTTACCATAAGTATTCCATTACAGGTAGGTATAATTGTAACACTAAAATGGTGGTGTACCTAGCTCAGTGTGTTCTCTGCCCCATTTTCTATATAGGGAAAACAGATAGAAAATTAAAAGAAAGAATTTACGAACATCTGTATGCCATTAGAAAGGGGAAAACAGAACACACTGGCTAGGCACATAGAAAATTCACCTAACCACAAATTTAAGCTTAAAGTTATTGAAGACTTTTAATCAAGTGAAGATTGTTAATTAATTAATTTTAAGAGTTCTAATTGAGACATCTGTCACATGACTTGTTTGATGAAATACTTGAGTGCCTTTTATAGTAGGATATATATAGTATATGGGAAATTCTCCATTTCTGCACTATATCACACTGAAGTGTGATCTCGGAGTTGGTATATTTAAGTAGCGGGGGTGGGGGTGGGAAGGTGCAGCCCCCCACATGGGGGTGCATGGGGGCTTGCCCTCCTGCTTAAACCCTTTACTTTTTCTTTTTTTTTAAATGTTGTTTTTATAGATATTCGAACTTTTGAAAGTTTGATCACTAAAGTTCATTCTTTAGTAATTCGAACTTTTAAATGTTCGAATATCTAATATAGACCCGCCAAGACTAAGGCTATTGGAGTGTGCATTACGGTGTTATCAAGTGCATATGCATGTACTGTAAGAGCAAACTTACTGCTATACAGACCACACACAATGACAAGGTGTAATGATATGTGATGATAACTGATGAAGGGGACAAGACTATACACCATCACTGCATTACCTACACAGTTCATACTCACAGGGATTCATTCCAAACAACATGGCAGGACAGTCTGCAATACATACAGGAAGCATGTAAAGTACTAGGTGCATTGCCTCATATGATACCAGGCTATTGGCCCTGATGCCCTCATAAGCCTGGCCCAGATGCTTACCCATGTCCCTTCCAAGCCAGCACCTGTTTCACCTGTCCAATGGGTACACCCGCAGGATCCCAGGGGTGTCCCATCCATTTCCCATGCAGTTGTCCAGTATCTTCTTCAAGAGGGCTATACACCTACTTTGGTGGGTTCCACTACTTTGACTGAGTAGGTACTATTATTGAGCCAGTTAGCTACCCATCTGATAATATACAGGTTGATGCCTAACTGTGTAAGCATATGTATCCTTGCCACCCAGGGATTACTGTCGGAGAATTGGGCTAGGTGAAGATAGGCATTGGTCACCATCTTGCCCTCGTCCTTGTGTTTGTTGACCACTTCGGAGAGGTTGACCAGGTTTAACAGGCTGTATCTCCCTTTGACAATACCATGCTGTGTGGGCTCAGGCATTTTGATGTTGTCAAAGTCCCTGTTCATACTGTCCTTGATATTGCCTTCCATGCCCTTGCTGAGCAGGTTAGTTAGACTGATGTGCATATGATTGGCTTGGTCGGTGGATTTCTACACCTTTGTATATAGAGATGACAGAGTGGCTGTCCTCTGTGCAGATGGGATGACAGTGGTGCTCAGGCTTTGGCTGACTACAGTGCAGAATGGATCTGAGAGCCCATGCCTGTGTTAATGTAGGATGCAGCCAGGAATCATATCAGGCCTATGGAGACTTCTCTTTGTTGCCTTTGAGAGGGCATTAAAGACCTGCTTCCTGATTATGAGGGGGGTGTGCTGTGTATGCACATGTGTACCGATGGGGGGACAGGGGAGTGATGTTTACACTTCACCTGTCTGCAGCCAGTTGTCTATATCTATCCCATATGTGTATGTGGTGTTGTTGACCACCACTACAGAGCAGATTTGTATGTTGCCTCTGGGATTGCAGACACATGTGTGGAAGGCCTAGTGGGTGGCTTTGTTGGATGTGTCCAATTTGCACTCAAAGATAGCCTTAGGGTAATTCACTTGTGACCTTATTTGCTTGTGCAGAACAATGTGACATTGCTTCCAATAAGGCACATGTTCCTTCATGGCTCTGTCCAGCAATTATATCCACCTATTATGGTATTTGTGAATTGCTGCTGTCCAATACAGGCATTTACCTTACCTTGAGGGAGATGATGTTGTCCTGTCAGGTATTGCTGAGTCCATACAGCTATGTAGATGCCCACATAGTATAGTGGTGTGGTGTGGCCTGGACACTACTGCTGCTTCCAACTGATGGAATGTTGGCGGTGAAGCTACTTCTACCTGCTCTAAGGAGATTTATAGTCATTTGTATAAAGTTAATTTTGATTGATCCTGACAAGGGAGGGGCAGGGGGAATGGTGACCTGAACAGTGATGGCTATGTGGTCAGATCTTACCAAAGAACATGACACTGTAAGAGTGCTACAGTGGCTACTCATGTTGATCAGGACCAGGTACAGGATATTTCCAACTGTCGCAGGAGTGTTGACTGGCTGATCCACTGCATTGCCATTGACAAAGCCGAGAAATCTCTGGGCATCCATGTTCAAGTGGCACAGGTCATGCCCACTATGGTTGGGTAGTTGAAGTCACCCAGGAGCAGGGCAGATGATTGAATCCTGACTGATTCCAGCAAGTCCCAATAGATGTGGTGGGTGTCCGTAGTCATTGTTGGAGTCCTGTAGCTAGCTATGATTTGAGTAGGTGTTTTGGCAACTGTTAACGGCACTAAAGATGTCTCCCATGCGTCATACTGTTTGGCCAGCCTGGAGGTGATTATGTGTATGATAATGTTCAACACTCCACCTCCTGTGGCTTTGCAGCCCTCCATTTGGAGTCTAAATGTATGATGGGATGAGTAACGTAACCTGGCAAAGTTAGTGTGCTCGCAACAGATACAAAGCAGGTGTTAGTGACTGCACACATGTTGGCATCCTACAGGACAAGGTACGCTTGCATTGTGATGGGTGTCATGCTAAGAAACCTAGCTCCTGTTAGAGCAAAACATCTACATAAAGGCACACATCACTAGTGGGCAAAGGCCAGAAAATAGTGTCACTTTATGAATCTAGCTGAAACACAGTTAGTTGCCAGGAAAAACAGTGTAACATTCACAGGTCTACTCTGCAGGATATGACATCTGACAATCAAATGTATGCTATTATGTTATGACGTCTTTAATGGGTTGCCACTGATGTGCCAGACAATACACAACTATATGAGGCATTGACTACGAATATGATGCAAACATGTGGTCAGTCTGCAAAACCCTGGACAGTTGTCAGGTATGGGCTAAATATATCACATATGGTTCAACACACACTTTTGCACCTGTTGTATACTATGCACATACCCTATATAAGTCTCTTACATTTATAAGACAGGCATATATATCATAGTAACATTCACAGGTGACATGTGAATATTTACAACATCCCAGGTAACTGGCCTAGCAGTGTCACACTCAGTATCGGACAACAGACACTCCAGTAGTAGTCATACATGAGCTGACCTTTGCTGGGGTGACTCAGGGGCCAGAGCTGTGATCCATGTGAATGCAGACAGGCCAAGCAAGAATGGCCATAGGTGCCAGACAGCAGTATGCGAGTCCAGCAGGTCTTGTTGTGACCTAGTGTGTAATGTCCTATTTGACATTATTGCCTCCACCCTTCTACATTCCATTACAACCTTACGTGATTGATATACCTGTTATAGTGCTGAAAAGTTTCCTTAGAGTACTGCAAATGGTTAAGTTTGTGTAGTCCCAGTCTGTCTTTGTGCAAATGGGTCAGACCTGTGTTGCATAGCTAGCAGCTTGCCTTTTGTAGGTAATGCATGAGCAGGTGGTGGCCTGTGCACCAGTTGGTGTCTCCCACTTGCTACTTGCATCCAGTGCAGCTGGGTTGTCCTTCCATTAGCCAATGCCATAGCAACACAGTGCTATAATTAAGTCCTTTATGTGGGCCTTGCCCCTTTTTCTTGCCTATGTGGAGGACATTATGGAGGTGTGGGGGCTACCGATTCATAGACAATAGGTGGAAATACCTCTCAGGACAAGACGTGGAGACAGCCCAACAACATGGGTGACAAAGCTCCAGATATGGGTACAAATTGTAAGTACATATGGGTGTTATAGAAGAATGCTAGATTAACAGGGTTTGTCTGGACATGAATTTTCTGCGTGACTTGACGTCTGACAGTGCTATGCCTCTGACATACCTCTCAACTGTCCTGAAGTCCACAGACTGCCCAGAGATTTGCCTGTTATGTGTGGCTTGTTCCTCAAACAATGTCTGTTTTTGTGAAATCAGTGGGATAATATGAGAATTGTAGTCAGTAAATGTTGACATCCATTAGTGTTTCAGACATCGCATCCTTCAGGGATGTTATGTTATAACAAACACTGTAGCACCAGCAACTGTTTCAGTTTGTAACACCATTATGTGAGATATGTCCCTCTTTCTGCCCCCCTGTCCTCCAAGTATGTCATACTTTGTCCAGATGTCTAGCAGTAAGAGGTTCAGAGGTATGGTATATCATTATTTAGTGACTGCACTCCTGGTATCATCCTATCATCCTAGAGACTTAGCAGACTGGATGTGACAGTGGCCATAAATATGGTCCCACACCCTGGACATCCTGTGTAAATCTGTACAGTTGAGAGTTGTGTATGTCTGACCATTGTTAACAGACTGCCAAGACTGTGTAGCAGTGTTTCGTGTAAATATTTGTTGGGCTGAGTACAGAGAGTAGCAGATATCAGTGTCATAGATTCTTTTATATCTGACTGTGCATGCTGCTACAGTTGCTGGTGGTCTTTCAGGTATATATGTTTGTAGAGGAAGACTGGGAAATGCCCTGTGGCATCTTAGGATTCCCAGTAGACTGTGAGTGGGCCAGTATATGCCAGTGTAGTGTGTGACTGGCAATCAGGATATGTTTGTTCAAACAGTTGTACTCTACAGTTCATTTGGGGTACTAGTATGTTGAGTGACTGTGGTGCAATTGGTTGTGGAGGGACATTTTCGCACCAATATCTGCTTTTCCCTATGGTTACATCCCTGTAGTGCATGATATATTTGGAAATACATGGGCAATTCCTCAGAGCTGATTTAGGGTAGTGTCATGTTTCTTTTACTGTGGTTCAGAAGGTGCGGGGTGAAATAGTTGGCAGCTCTCAATGTTTTTTATTTGTTTACATGACTGCAGTCATACCTCTCCACTGTCCAGATGTCTAGACACTGTCCAGATGCATGGCCCATATGTTTTGTCTGTTCCCCATAACAGTTGTGGGTTTCTGACATTTCACTGGGATGATGTGAGCATTGACATCAGTACATAATGACATTCATTTGTGTTTCAGACCTGGATTATATCAGAAATTATATGTTAAATCAAACCATGGTACTCTAACTGACTTCTATAAGTATAACAGCCATATTTCAAAGTTGTCGCTATTGTTTGCCCTTTATCCTCCCACTTTGTCAGGCTTTTTGTAGATGTCTTGTAAGATGTCTTGTAGTAAGAGGGTGGTTTTATATATATATATATATATATATATATATATATATATATATATATATATATATATATATATTTATATATATATAAAATGTATTTATATGTATATAAGAGTCCTACGGATATATATTTTTCCCTTATGTTAAATGACTTGTAGTGCATGATATGTTTGTAAAAACATAGCAAGTATCTACAGTTTAGATGGTGTAGAGGTACATTGCTGTAATTGTAGTGCACAACATCCCGTGTTCAAGTCTTGGAAATGATGACTTTTTCATTAATGTTAAATGACCAGACTGCATGATATGTTTGTAAAAGGATTATGGGTTCTCACGGTTTAGATGGTGTTGCTGTGATTGTCGTGCACAGCATCTTGGGTTTCAAACTTAGCAGCGCTAATTATTTTGTTGCTGGGCTGATCGAGACAGAGTGATTAAGGCACTTTTAAGCAATTGTAAGCAGGTTTGCATGGTTTTGCGTGGAGCTAAGCAATGCTAAAAGACGGTTAAGCCCTCTTAGCTTCACTTAGCACAGCTTACTCCCGCTTGCACCCATGCTAATTTTAACTAAAGAAAAGAAAAAAGGGTGATAGGAAACTGGTGAAACTGGCAAGCAAGGGGTAAAACATAAGAAAACAAGCTAGGGATGTGCAGGATGGGTGTAGGAATGGACCATAGCACTACATTTCTTCTGCAACAACAGCTGTGAATAATGTGTAAAATTTGGAAGTTACAGCCTCACACCCCACAGGGAGGGGTGTTGGTGACAGACATTTGTAGGATAATTTGTTGATACATGGATTAACTTCACTGTACATGGGTGCGAAATTTTGAGCTATGTATGGAGCAATGATTTTTTTGCAGGCAGATGCCCCTTTTTTTAGGTAAGAGTGGGATATTTGGGAAGGACTGTTGGTATGTTTGGGGAGGTACATCGGGTAGGATAGGTAGCATTTGCAGACAGACAAGACACACAAGACAGCTGATAGGGGCGGTATATGACACATGAGGGGGATAAACACCTTGGACAGGGAGGGTGGTTGGGAATCAGAGGCCCATTAGCCCCCAAATGAATCCAGTGGGACTGAGGTCCTCACCCTTGGGCAGTCACCACTGCACCTTCATGGCCCCAAAGATGGCTGTGCTGGGGGCTGGACAGGATGGGCAGCCTGCCCCTTGAGGTGCACTAGGTGACCTGCCAGCTGGCACAGCTGCCCACCCAACTCTGAGCAGATGATGCTGTGCACCATATGCTGGAACTGTTAGTGGGTGATAGGCCCCATCCCCTGAGGCAGTTCCACATGAAGGTGGTGCAGGACCAGTGGAGGAGGATGTTCCGGGTTGGGTCCCAGACGTGCTGGGGCTCAGTGCCATGGCCAGATGGGGTGGGACAGGCGGATCTGCCAGGATCTGCCTTCCCAAATGTGCTGTGGTGTTGTGGTTTTCCAAGATATTTTGGTTAGTCATGAGCAACACATTTCAAAATTATTTATAACAACATTCATGGGTGTTCTCATTAACCCAAACCAGCAGATCTGAAACAGTTGCATAGCAAACAGAACACATGCATGAATGGAACAGTATGCATTTTAACAGCATGCAAGTTACACTGATGGCAACAGGCCACCAAAAATGGTATTTGAAGAGGGTATGTTAACATGCAACCAATGAAATATATTAACAATAATAGAACACATGTCCCAACAATAGTTTTTTGAGAACATATCCGTAGTATATGAATAATAATTATTGATGCAGATGATGGGTGGGGGGAGAGAATGAAAGGTCCATTAACAACTGTATCAGCTTCTATTTTTCACAACACTTCTACTCAATACTCTACAGGTCTGCCTCATGTTACATCAACCTATGGCCCATAGCTTCTGTGGCACATAAATACCTGTTATACTGTCAACCCGTAATGGTGTGGGACAGACTGGGTACACTGTGGCTACTTTATTAGAGGGGGCTTGTACATGTCAGGGTTACATACTTGACAAAGAAGGGGTACCCTGCAATGATGCTGTGTGAGCCTGCTACTAGCATAGTTCACCTGGATTCCTATCTGTGTCCAAGGTGACTGACAGCAGGGACCGCTAGCTGTGACAGCTTGACACTTGAGAGACATATATCAGGAAGAGGGCATGATGTATGTACTTATCCTGCTGTCATTTGCAGGCATATAGGGTTGGACAATGGAACAGTTGTACATGGTGTATTAGTATACCCTTCATATAGCTACTACACACATTACTTTAACATATATTCTCTCTACAGGTCTTACAGGTAAAGTAATGTGTGTATTAGTATACCCTTCATATAGCTACTACACATATTACTTTACCTGTAAGACCTGTAGAGAGAATATATGTTAACACTTTCTGACTGTTTCTGCAGCTATTCAGGTGTATTAGTATACCCTTCATACAGCTACTATACACATTTATTTACCAGTAACAGCTGTGGAGATAATCTCTGTTAACACTTTCTGACTGTTAATACACATATTCTGGTGTATTAGTATACCCTTCACACAGCTACTACACACATGTCTTTACCTTTGAGACCTGTGGAGAAAATATTTGTTAACACTTTCTGTTTCTACAAATCTGCAGGGTTTCTGTTGTGTATATATGCACACATCTCAGTACCACTCCCTGCATTCAAACCATGTCTGGGTGTGCTAAAATGAACAACAATTTAATTTTCCATCACACTGAACCACTGTGGAAGTTGGAACTGCTGTTTTTTTGATTGACTGATTTCTGACTAATACTCTCTGAGCTGGACAGTCTGACCTTGTACTCCTGAAATTCATGCATGGCAGATAGTTATTGTACTGTGTATTACTCCTTTGAATTAATACAGTCTGTAAAGCAAAGATTAACACAAGACTGTAATGCATACTAGCTGTTTCCCAGAACAGCCTCAGTTATTTCATGCTGTCAATGCCATATTTGCTGTAAACATCCTGTACACATTCTATTTCTATGACAACATACCACAGTAAATACAACAGTTTGTTGTATATTTTTATTACAGCAAAATGATACTTTTATTAATGGATATCCTGTGGATAGGTATTAGTTTGACAAATGTGTTTTATTCATTAGACACATTACTCAATCTACCTACTGGCAGTAAACAATGTACTCCTTCTACTTTATGGCACTATATACTGCAAAATAGAGCTGTATTCACCAGCCTGTTGGTGCATCCTTGTCGGTCTATCTGCATGGGTTTCAATGTTCATAGCCCTCTCTGCTGCAGCTGTAGGGGTGAGAAACAAACATTATGCATACCTGTGTATCACATACTCAGGCTAAAATTTGGTACAGCTATAACTGGGATACTTACAAACTGCTAGAACATCCTGGTCCCAAGCATCTTGGATCTACTGGGCCAAGAGCTCCCCCTTCCTATGCTTTAGGTCAGCATAATAATGCCCT
Source organism: Protopterus annectens (assembly GCF_019279795.1). Lineage (NCBI taxonomy): Eukaryota > Metazoa > Chordata > Ceratodontiformes > Protopteridae > Protopterus > Protopterus annectens. The sequence goes on along the minus strand of NC_056738.1, from coordinate 52,497,308 downwards.
ACCTGCTCACCAGTTCGGGGAATTCCAGTGATACTGGTGAGGTTGCATGCCAGACAGTCTCAGGCCTCCGCTTTGTACTGAGAAACCTGGTATTGGCCCTTCAGCAGTCTGTCATCATGGTGTTCTACAAGGAGTCCATCCATGACTCTGGGCTCCAGGATACCCCAGTGCTTCACCCGAAAGTGCACTCCCTCTCCAACGCCAGACATATTCCTGCAGAGATCAAACTAAACAGGTTATGACTGGTTTAAATAAGGCTATATTCCCATCCTTTGCCATCATTGGACCATTTCAAAAATGCTGAGCACAGCTTAGCAACAAGCAAACCCATTAAGCTTGGTTGAGCAGTGCTTAAAGGGGTACTTGCTGAGCATTGCTTACTAGTGCACAAATCCATTTAGCTGAGCTGACTGCTGCTTAGCATTCACATTTAAGCAAGGCTTACACTGGCTAAGCATAGCTGAGAACTTCTAAACATTGCTCACTTTTCATTTTAGAAAAATACTAAATTACTTAATTAATCATTACTGACATAGTAAGTGTATATGATTTACTTTACATGACATCCATCTATGTGCTTTCATTACATTACATTGGGTGTGACTATAGTGTGAGGGACACTTGTGTATACATGGGTGATTTCACATGTTATATGCACTCACACTTACATTTTAGACCAGCTACACTACCCTGGTTGACAAATATCAATTACCACATAATTGAAACTTAAATTAATAATTTTAACACTGCTTTCCCATGTAAATATAAAGTGGCTGTTTTGGTACTTGAATCATAAAGACCTGCAAGCAAAGCCAGGACTCTAACCACTGCACTATTTTGGCATGAGGATTTCAGCTGTATATTTTTACTTATCTCATATGAGATGTTTAAGCAATGCTGGGCAGAGGGCCATAACACACACACCGGCTCGGGTATGCTTAAACATAACTTAGAATGGAAAGAAAAATTAAACCCACTTTATTTACATGTATCTGCACTCTTTCTCAGTCACAGTATGGGTAATTGTAAAGGGACACATAGAGACAGATTTTAGTTATTATAGGTTCATAGGTTCATAGGTTTATACTAGGCTATCTGCCCTAAGGCATTTATAAGCCTAGCCCAAAGTTATGTGGCTTACACCACCCCCTTATGTTAGAAATAATGTGCCCATTAGTTTGTTTTGCCTCTGTCCAGCAGTGACACAGAGATGATTCCCGGGGTAAACCTACGATCTCCCATCCACCGGTCAAGATTTCTCTTGAACAGAGCCAGCGAGGTGCTTTGCCTCACATGGACCGGGATTTTATTCCACAGCATGGGGAGTCTCTGGGTGATAAATCTGTCCCTCCAGCACGTCCTATTTATATCCATGCTAAGGTTTAAGTCACTTGCTCTAGTGGTTGTGGTGGATTTGGATTTTTTGAGGTGGAGCATGTCCATTAATTCCGGGTTGGTCATGGCCTTGTATGTCAGGCACAGGTCACCTCTGAGCAGACGGTATGCAACTGAATAGAGTTGGAGTATATGACAGATTTTGGAGTCCCTTTATCCTTTTGGTGAGGAACTTTTGGGGTCTCTCCAATTGTTGAAGGTGTCGGGTGAGATACATCCAGAATGGGGCATTGTACTCGATCATTGGTCTGATAAGTGAAGAGTACAGGGGAACAATGACCTCACTTGATCTGGATGTGAATCCTTTCATGATCAGATGGGCAATGTAGAAGGTCTTTCAAACCACTTTAGCAACGTGAGTGTCAAACGAGAGGCCACTGTCAACCTGGGTACCCAGGTCCCTGATAACCTCTTCTGTGCTTAGTGGGTTGCCACCTATATGGTAGCTTGGGGTTACCTTGTTTTTCCCGAAGGGTATGACTATACACTTTTTGCTTAACTTCAGGCCATGGCTCTGGCACCAGCTATCAGTTTCCGTGAGACCCCTCTGAAGGATGTCTGTGTCCGATGTACTATCCACTATGGCACCCAGTTTGCAGTCATCCGAAACTTTGTCAGCCATAGTCCTACTATGTTTCCCTGTACTTCTGAGAAGTAGATGCTGAACAATAGGGGGCCAAGGACTGAGCCCTGTGGGACACCACTTGTAACCGGCTTGGAGTCTGACATGGCTCCAGCAACTCTAACCCTGTGGATTCTGTCCTTTAGCCAGTTTGCAACCCATCTTGTGACATATGGGTTTACATTTAAGCTGGTAAGTTTCTCTATGATACCCGAGTGGGGTATTGTGTCGAAAGCTTTTGCAAGGTCAAGGTAGGCTGTATGGACTGCCTTTCCCTCATCAATGGCCTTGGTAACTGTTTCGAAGAAGTCGACCAGGTTCAAAAGGCAAGATCTGCCCTTGACAAAGCCAAACTGGGTTGGGTCCAAGATCTGCAAGTCCCCTATGTCCTTGTTTATGAGTTCAATTATGATCCTCTCCATAGCTTTGCAGACCAGGCTTGTTAAGCCTATGGGGCGGTAATTACCAGGGTCCATAGAGACACCACCTTTGTGGAGTGGGACCACAGTTGCCGTACGCCACTCCTTGGGCACATATCCTGTGGTAAGGCTAAGACTAAACAGCTGCCTTATGTGCGGGTTTAGTTCTTCACTGAGTTCATGTAGCACACAGCCGGGGACACCATCCGGTCCCATTGATGCTGTGTTTTTAGCTTTAGAGAAAGCAGCTTTCACCTGCGCATTTGAGATGTCTGGGAGGCTACACTCTGTTGGGATAGTTATCTCTCCTTTTGGGGGGGAGAGGGGGGTGAAGTTTGCACTGAACCTGTCTGCCAGTATGTTGGCAATGTCTGTGGGCTCAGTGATTTTTGTATCATTTTGGACTAATTCTGAGCATATCTGGGAGTTTACACCCAGGTTTCTGACATAGCTGAAGAAGGCCTTATGATTGTCTTTTGAATCTATGGCAATTTTTTTCTCAAAGTTGGCCTTTAATGACTTTATGAGGGATCGTAGTTTCTTGCTAGTACTGATCAAAGATGCCTTCCCTTTTTGGGATTTTGCTCTATCATGTAATAGCTTTCTCCTCTTATTGTAAAGTTTGTTTAGGGCTGGGGTCCACCAGACTGGACGTTTGCCCTTGGTGGAAAGAGTCTTGGTTTTATTTGGGATTGCCTGATCCATGCAGTCCTGAAGGTGTTCATAGAAGGCATTTGTAAGGGCTTCCGCAGCTTGAGTTGTGGTTTCCACTGGCTCGGGGGCCTTGAAGGATACCACACCTGTCTTGAGTATTGTGAAGTTTGCTTTAGAGAAGTTCTTCACTGTGGTCTTTTTTGTTTGGGGTGGGGGCAGGATGTGGATTTCTAGTGAGATTAGTTTATGATCTGATCTCACCAAAGAGGGATATACTTCCGGTGTGGAGCATTTTGTCCCCATGTTTGTGATGATGAGATCTAGTATATTTTCTCCTCTTGTGGGGAGGGTGACTAGTTGTTCCATGGCATTTGAATTTATGAACTCCAGGAACCTTTGGGCTAGAAAGTTGGGGCTTGAGTAATGTTCCCAGCCTATATTCGGGTAGTTGAAGTCACCCAATATGATGGTGTTTGATGATACATTTATACCCTCCAGTGTCTTCAGGAAGGCTGTGTGGGTTTCCTGAGTTTGAGAGGGTGGCCTGTAGCATGCTACAAATTGTAGAGTAGTTTTGCCTATGGTTAATTGCACCTGGATGGTTTTCTATGCTTCGTGCGTAGCCACCAACCTGGAGGTGTAGGTATCCTTGATGAATATGGATACACCCCCTCCTTTTGTGGTATGGTCTGGGTTTTGGGGCCAGAACGCATGATATGAGGTAAAACCTGATAGTGCCGGGGTGCTCTCAGGAGCCTTGAACCAGGTTTCAGTCACAGCACAGACATCGATGTTCTCCATACTGAAAAGGGCCTCGAGTGCGTGCATTTTGAGATTTAGACTTCTGGCATTGAGCAGCATTACCCTTAGTTTCTTCCCGTTTTTGTTTTCTAGGGTGGTAGGTTTAGAATTTGAGCCTTGCCTAAAAAAGGCACTATGGGGGTGGCAAGAGCTTTAGCCAATATCCGGAATCCCAGGGGTGACAGGTGCAAGCCATTCCTTGCGAAGCAGCGTGGCTTGTCAGGCATGTCATCCCAAGCAGACAGACACTGGATCCCCTTTGAATGACACAAGAAATTAAGCCAATTGTTAAAGCTGATCATCTTGTCACTATATTGTGGCATCATTCGTGGTGAAGGAAGGATACTGCTCAGGGTCAGGGTCATACCTGCCTGGGCTACATAATCAGAGAGCTCCTCTATGTCTCTTTTCATGTAGTCCAGGGAGGTACGTCTCAGGTCGTTCACACCAGCATGGACAATGACTGTGTCATATTTGTACTTGCCATGGAGTGACCTGAGCGCTTGTGTTATGTGGCAGATTCTAGCACCCGATAGGCAGCTTACCATGACCTTCTCCTTGTTCAGCCTGGTGAGTGGGACGTCAGTGTGTCTGACTATGGAGTCACCTATGACAAGTATGTTTGGTGTTGTATTTGGCCTTAAGGGCAGTGACTGCTTTGCACACTGATTTTGTTTTTTATGTGTTGTTTGTGTGGTGTCTTGAGTTTGCAGTTGCTTGGGTGTCTGCTTTGGAGGCCTTTGCTGTTTAGGTAAATTTTTACTCAGAGCCTCCGAGTATGTCTTAGTGTGTTTATGTGTTTGATTCAGTGGTGTGGTTAAGTTATGTGAGACTTGTATTGTGGTGTGTGTAGTTGCCTTCTCCTCCTGCCTGGTCTTGCCAGTCCTGAGTTGAGAGAGCTCAGCCTCCCTTGTCCGTGTACATGAGGCAATTGTAACATTGCCTCAGAATTCCCAGATTCACCAACTGGGCAGGAGAGGACGCCAGCATCTGACCCTTCGACATGCTAGAAAGAATTATGAGTTGGTATGAGACAGAAAAGTAGAGGGCTTAGCAGGGAAGTGGGCACTCCTGGGGGTTTTGCAAGTGAGGGATTTGTATAATATAGGAGTGCTTGACCTGCAAAGAAAATGCTTATAAGACAAGGGATATGCTTTTAAGACAAGTGCTGAGCTTTTTGAGAAGAAAAAGCAATTAGGAACAAGTGCTGTGCTTTTTAGTGAAGGTGTAAACTGTTTAGGTTCCTAACAGAGCAGTTCTAAGGGAAAAATTGAAGAACAGACTTTATGGAGCCAGAAAAACTTTAACCTTGTTAAACCAGCGCTGCCCGATGCTGCTCTAGTGGCAACTCCGCGCTAAATTGCGCTAAAGCACGTTAAGGCGTGCTTGATAGCAGGGGCTGGAAAGAAGCAGGAATAGACCCAAAACGGACAATAAAACTACTCTTATTGCTCTTACAAGCTTAGGAAGTGTGACTGTGGTTTTCTAGGAGATCATTGGCAAATCACTCAGGGTTTAAGTCAGAACATACTGGCAGACATTTGGGTTTCAGACTTTATATCCTTCAGGACATCCGTGCTAAAGCAACCTATTTATTCTATCAGCTTTCCAGGTTTGTCAGTACAATATTTAAAAACTGTCTCAATTTTTGTGCCTTTGTCCCCTCATTATATATGGCTTTGTATAGCTTTCTTGCTTTAGGAGGGTGAGAAGTATGTGAGGCAGGCATCTAGGCATTCTGCAGAAACCTGTACAGTTGGCAGCTATGGCTTTATGGCACTTTCACATGGCAGACATTTGATTTTCAGTCTTCATACCCTTCAGGAAGTCCATGCTACTGCAAACCTTTTATTCTATCAGCTTTCTGGGTTTGTCCGTGCAGTATTTGAAGTGTGTCCCTATTTTTGTGCCTTTGTTCCCCAATTATTTGTGGCTTTGTACAACTTTATTGCTCTAGGAGGTTGAGAAGTATGTGAGTCAGGCATCTGGGCATTCTGCAGAAACTTGTACAGTTGATGGTTATGGCTGTATGGCACTTTTACAATGCAGGAGGTTTGTGACAGAACCTGTCACACATACCCTGCATTGTTTCTTGCTCCCCTAGCTATTTCAGTGTCTGCGGACACTGAAATACTTATTTTATTTCATTTCTGTGTCTGTGGACACTGAAATACTTTTAAAAAGTGCCGTATGATACTTTCTGAGTACAGGGGACATGCTAAATGTGTGTGCATTGCTTAGACACACCCCATGCACTCAGTGTCCAAATAGCCATAACAGTAGCATACCTTCATGAATATGCAAGGCACGCTATTGCTACAGCTGTGCTTGGTACAGTCCTCTCCATGTCAGAATAACGTTATTCTGACATGGAATTTACTGAGCCCCAGGGGTAGTGTTTTCCTTAACTAGGATTTAGTTTGATCTAATCAGTAATAGCATGTGGAGGTGTGTACTTGCTGTTCTAAACTGCACTTTTATGGCCCCGTTTATATTGTTTGCATGGAATAGTCTGGTTTAGAATTAAACAGTACATATATTTTTCACACCTACTTTTAAGTGCATAAAAGCTGATATGTTTAACATTGTAAAATATTTCTGTTTTTTTTTTTTTTTGTTACTGAGGATCAATTGTCTGTGATGAATAAAGGCTTGTTGCTTTGGAACACTACCTGGGTTACATGATTTTTGGAAATGATTGTGACTGAGCTCATCAACAAAGTTGCAAGACCACTATTTTTTTTCTGTTTTTTTAATTTTACATTTGTTTGTCATCTGTGTATGTTTTGCCCTTTGTATGGTTCCCCATTTTATTTTCTGCCTAGTAATCATCTCTTGTGAAATGATGTGCATAGCTACTTTAGGAATGCTTATTGCTACTAAAGAGGGACAGTCTTCTGAACACCCACTAATATCTCTCTCTCCCTGGCAAATTTCACAATTGTCAGATTAGAAAACAACGGTTGGGTGGCCAACATGAACGCAGGCAAAGCCAATGAGACAAGCACAAATAGTTGTCAAATAAAGATGTTAATAACATGCTATGCATAACTCTGCATTTTCTCTTGGAGAGTGGTAAAAAAGACAGCATAAATTCAAGAATGTCTGATCATCATCTATTTTTCCATCAACTGCACAGCCTTAGGAAGCATGGTATGTTAATGCACTTAATATTTTTAAGAAGCATTGTAGTGTACTTTGTCAGCCCAGTTTCTCCCACTGTTTTTCCAGTATTGCACAGGAACTGCATCACCTTGACTCCTGTCTTTCATACACTTCAACCACATCTTGTCTGCTCTTTGTGTTTTTCCTTTTCATTTCATATGTCAATTGTTTTCCATTCACAGCTCTACTTACCATATTTACATGTGCAATGGATGAATGCCACAATCAAGGACCCTAAAGTTAATAAACCAATTAATTAAAAATGGAGTGTTTGGTTTTCTTTTGCCAGGGCTTCACTCTCTCTTTGCTTGGTAGTTTAGCTGTACTTTACTTCACCAATAATCAGTGCGGGATTAGGTGTCTGGGGATATAGAATTGGAAAATTATAAGTGACCTGTTTAGTGTTTCAATAGCACAGGCTAAAGTGGAAATAGAAACAGCAGGCATATTTCATATGTGTGAGCCTAGAGCTTCAGTCTCATTATTCCCATTGTTTACTTATTGTTTACTTATATGTTTAGCTGGGAAGTCTGACTGAAAAATAAGCCCCCATTTTAATGGAAACCCATGCAGCAAAGATCCATGGTTATATATACAAAGTTATTATGAAAATGTGCAAAACAGCTATTAAAGCAAAAACATTTATAACTTTATAAGAGAGACATCTCAAGATTTAAAACAATGAATTGACCATTCTGTGCAATATACATACATTAAAGTGAATCTTTTATATCAGATTAATAGAAAGATGGTTTTGGTGGCTGCGCTGTACAATACAGATACTTTAACTTTACATAACTGCAGATTGGGAGGTGAAGTGTCACTAGTTGTATATGCGTGGACACAAATACACACACACACATACACACACACACACACACACACACACACACACACACACACACACACACACACATATATATATATATATATATACACACACACACACACACACACACACACACACACACACACACACACACGCACGCACGCACACACACACACACACACACACACACACACACACACACAAGCATATAATCTATTTCTCCTTTTTAATTTCTCCAAGTCTTTTGGGTTTCTAATGCCATGATGGGAATAGACCCCATTCCTAAGTTAAAATATGATTAATGTTCATGAAATTAGTATTATTTCAATCTTTGATGTTAGCCAGAGGTGCTCTTCACAGCACCTGCAATGTGCCCAATAACAACTCCTAGTATAATTCATATGGGATTACATGTATTGGTACTATATCTAAGCATGATTGTACATTCTTTTTTATAAGACCCATTGCTTCTACATTTATTGGAACTGTCTGGGTATCCTTCTTCCAAATTACCCTTGTCTCTGCCTGCAAATCCAGGAATTTTATGACTTTGTGTCTCTCTCTGTACATAAGGCACTGTAGTCCCTGAGTGATGCAATTTCAATGATCAATGCTTTTGTCTTCTTTTCATGTATTCATTCTTTTCATCTATTTTTGAACTGTTGGTAATGAGTGATCCCATCTGATGTAAATATCATCATTTTCTATAATGCTTTGCAATGTTTTTCAGCTATTTCAATATTATAATGTTTGCACAATCCCCAATGCAACAGTCTTGCTACATTATTATGCCTTTCAATATACAGTCCTTCTGCCATTAATATATCACAACCAGCAATAAAATGTGCAACTGTTTTCAATTCTGTTTTACAAAATCTGCATTTGTCTGTTTCTCCCACATGTTCAATGGACTTTGTAAACCAATGTGCTCATAGTTCACTATTTTGGAACACCAATATTGACTTTCTTCTTTTTGTTTAAATTCATCTTTCCTTAACAATTCCTGTATTCAATTCTGATCAACATTAGGTTGTTTCAAGAGTTTCCTGTACTTGCAACTATATTTATGCATTTTCCACATTTCTTGCCTTCTCATCTGATCCTTCATCTTATATTCATTCTTTTGTTGTTTTTTTTTTCCTTTGGCACATTCAGTTGCTGACTAATTTTTATCTGCTTCTGGTTTGATTTCCATTCCCACTTGACACCAATATGCTTTTGCTAAACTAAACAGGAAAGTCATCTTAGACTTATTCTCCTCATGTTTTAAAACTTTCACTACATTTGAGTCTTGTGAGGTCAGGAGATACATATGCAGTCCGATGATTGCAGATCTACACATGTAATCAGTTTCGAGGAGGCCCATAGCTCCTTCAGAATGGGAAATATATAGTCTTGGTATACAGTGATTATTATAAATCATTTGCTAAGCATGAAGCATCCTTCTTGTTTTCCTATCCAGCTAGTTCGACATCTTTTGGGGCCAGTTTGTCATTCCAAAACTGTGAGTTAGGTCAGGAAGAGCAAATTGGCTTATAGCTTAGGCTTTGTTCCTAGATGTCAGCTCTGTTTTCAGTATTAATTTTAGTCATCTGACATATTTCTTACCATGTTTTATTTACATTTGTTCATGTTTTATTGTTGATCCTTCATTAATTCTCAAATATTTATACCTTCCCTCTTACGCAGGTTCTTTTATATCACATTCCTGTCCCAGGTGGATGGTTTCTTGGTGCTGCAGCTTTCCTGCTTTAAACATTGTTTTTACAAATTTATCAAGACAAAATGATATTTTTATATCATCTGAAAAAGTTTTAACCACTTGCAGTTGTGCTTTCAGCTTCTCATCTGATAACTATACAGTTTTAAATCATCCACAAAAAGAAGATGAGAATTCTTTACACTTTGTTGTTTTCTGGGGGCCAATTTGTATCCTTGACCTAATCTGTTAATAGACAGCTTAATGGGTTAATGGCAAGACAAAAGAGCAGTGGTGACAAAGGCTCACCCTGGAATATTCCCCTTTGAATTTTTATCCCTGGGATAATAACTTGTCCTTTATCATGGGTTAACTGCAAAGTGGCTTGCACTGTTTATGGTTGCTGTAATGTAATCAATCAGTGTAAAGTGTATGTTATACATTTTTAAGTACTCTTTTATCCATGAATGTGGGATACTGTCAAATGATTTTTGTAGTCTATCCATGCTAAATTTAGAGTCTTCCGCTTTTTACAGTTCTCCATTATGACTTTACTTTCACTTTTTTAATTTATCCAAGTCTTTTGGGTTTCTAATACCACGATGAGAAAGGGCCACATTACAAAGTCAAAGAATGATTGAAGTTCATGAAATTAATATTGTTTGATGTTACCCAGACGTGCTCTTTGCAGCACCTGCAATGTGCTCAGTAATGACTCCTTCTGTAATTCATAAGGAGTTACATGTATCAGTAATATATCTAAATACTTCTCTATTCCAGAAACTCATGTTTTAAATATACATGTCAGACGGGTTACACACATCTACTTTATATATATATATATATATATATATATATATATATATATATATATATATATATACATATATATATATATAGAGAGAGAGAGAGAGAGAAGTTAAAATACTTTTTATTTCCTTTTCTTAATGTTCTTAATGAAAGAGCACATAACACATGCATGCTAAAGTAAATTTAGCTGTATGTCATCATTGCCATTAATGGTTACATTTCTTTTGTAGACTAGAAAATGCTCAGACATTGCACCTGTTTAAAGACTGGCTCAAAAATCAGTGGAATATGTCTCTTCCTATGAATCTATGCACCAAATATGCATCATCTCTGGAAGGATATTACAAGAAAGGATAAAAGACCAGTATCACTGTGCCTAGTTGATAGGGTTGCACCTGTCTCACCTCCTGCAGAGCAGTCCTGATTTGGGTAGTTCTGTCCTGTGGGGGGGGGGGGTGAAAATGATAAATGTGTTGATACTTTACAAAATTTACAAGAAGAAATAAATATTTTCTGACTTTTCTCTGAATGTCATGGACATCTCTGATACTACATTTAAGTCATCTTACTATAGAAACATCAACATTTAAAACTTAGCATATCAATTCTGTGATGCTGCTTATGTAAATTTGTCAGAAGAGGTAACAACCACCTTTTGAACCCTTGTCTGATCTAATTGCTTTGTTTTGCTATGAAAGGCATGGCTATACTGGAAGCAGCTGTGAATCAGTGTAAGTTCTGTTTCATTCTTCAATAAAGACAGTGGAAAACAGTTTCACACCTCTGTCTTTTTATTGCAGCTGCTGATCTCCTGACACCAGCAATACTAATTGCCCATATAAGATTGACAGCAATACCTGACAAGGTAAACTACAGATTTATTTGTGTTTCTGGTATGTTATGCAGGCAGAGACAAATTCCCCTGCAAGTATGTGACAAGGTAAGCTTAAAAGAGTGGGTTGGGCTTTCCTATTCTTTGAGTCCAAGACAAGGAAAGGATCATTTTATAAAGTACTAGCAGGTTTCTTTCTGTTACCTACACAATACTGGAACCATATTGTAGGGGGGGGGAACCTAAGAGGTTAATTAAACTGTAAGGAAGGTGGAGTTTTCCTTTATACGAATGACATCAACATTATTAGATATTTGAAGTATGCTGTTTTCAAAGAAGGAATATTGTGTTGTGATGTTGATGATATTAGAATGAATGTTAAATATTTAGTGAAATAAATCAGTTGTGATGGTGTCAACTGGGATGAGATGGGCCCAAGCCTTGGGGCACTACTGTCAACTGACATGCAGAATTTTAATGAGGGAAGTAACAATTCCAGAGGTAACATCAGCCCTTGGGTAGTCTATAAAATGAAAAAAGATAATTTTCTCAGTGTTGTAAATAACAGCATCTTGAGTGATCACTGGATAATTAAAGACAATGGGGAATGCAATAAAAATATAATAACTATATTAGATAACCGGATGTATGACTATGAGTTACATACAAGAAGTTAGAATGGCCATGGGTAAGTAACTGTGGAGAAATAGGATGGTGTATCCGGCATCTAGATGTCAGATGGCAAAAAGACAGGCAAGGAAGTATACACACGCTGGTGATTTATTTCTTAGGATGGAGGAAATGGTGGCAGCATGGCATGGGTTATACAACAAGGACAGATCAGATATATATAAAAAATGGGATTGTTCTATTTTTGTGGTGTAGTACTTGTAATGTAACTGGATTCTACAAATTATGATTTGTATTCACTGCTTATTCTTTTTCAGTAAAAAAATATGATTTCATTGATATGTGTGTAGTGAGTGTTATATTGTTATAAAGGTAAACAATTACATATATGTATGGCCATGGTCATAAAGTATTATAAATATATGACCAAATTTGTTGAAATGATAGATTACTGAATTGCACTGATGGTTATACATATGTAAATATGTTCACGATCATGTGAAGATAATGCAGAAGATGTTTGTATAGTTTGATGGTACCATTCAGAACTAAATCATTTGGAAGCTTGTTTTTGTTCATTTTGTTTGGAGTCTTTAAGATGAAGTTTGAAATATGATGCACAATGTTATATGCAGATGTTCAATAAAGATGATTTGTTTAAAAACATTGTGGTTAAAATAACACTGCACCTAGTATAAATGCTATAACAGAACAGCAAAGACCAAGCTAGTGTGATCCTTTCCCCTGGCATGCGATTTATGCAAGTGCATAACCTCGTATTACTTTAAATATGAAATTCATTGACTACCTAACAACTATCCCATTAATTCTGCAAATAATGCAAATGACCCTTTAAGGACATCAGGTATTTCAGCTATATGGCAGTTCTGAACGCCCATGACTTTTTTCTTTTTAAGTCTGTTATGGACAAATTCAGATCAATAAAGTCAAACTCCACTAGTTGTGAACATGTATGTTTCAGCCTTCTTATGGCTTTATCAGCATAGTATAATTGTTTGCATATATCCCATGTGCCTCTAATACAAGAGGTTTAAGGATTCACACAGTTGAAACTCTAGCTTGGCTAGATTTTTATTTTAGTTTTTACTGATTAGTATCACATACATTAGGAAGCATTGAACAAAAGAACATAAATCCATGTGAGTACATCTTATAATGTCTTACTTTGTGTTCTTGATCTTTGATACATCTTTATTGATTGACTGAAAATATTTTCGTAACTCATAGACAGTTTTGATGAATAAAAATATGTTCAGCTAGAAAGAAAAAAGAAATAATATTAAAAATATGCCAACAACATTTTTAAACAGCATCAAGCAGCAGAAAGATTATTTACCTTCCATGGAAGTGCAACACATTGGAAAGTATAACTAACAGATCCCATATATGAGTTTAGTAGCTACAGTAAGACCTTAATCAGTGTAGCAGGCAAAAGCATTTACAGAAAGTCCAGCATTTGTAATTACTGCTAAGGAGCCAAATGCAGCTTAATCATTTATTTAACTTCCAAAGCTATCCCTGTTTAATATTGCATTTCATTTATTTCCATCAGTTCTTTATTTCTAAAATGTAGCAGTCCTATACATCAACAAAATACAGTTTCTTCTTTTCTGCTGCCATGTTTACAGAGGCATAAATTACACCTCTTCTATGCATTATGAATATTTCAGCATGTCAGTGATATGTACATGTAGTGAACATCTTAAAACCATCCCACTGGCTTGTATCACTTAAGAGAAAATGAAGAAGATGGAGTGTTAAATATGCAATACAGTTATTTTAATAAGGCAAATTGTTTATTTTTAAAATAATGCTGTTGTATAATAAATATACATTATGTCAGGTGTAAAGGTAATTTTACATTTACCCATAACTACAAGGCTACAATTTGGACACTAATGTGTTGACCTTATGACTAAACAGCTCTTCATACCTCCAGAAAACATACATTACTTACACTTTTATATGGTGCATAACGATACGTTACAATGGGTATTTTTGTGTTTGTTACTAAAGTGTGCCACACACCAATCAGAAACCAAATCACTGTACATCTCATCAAACAGTATGGCAGCCTCAATACAATACAGAGCACTGTAACTAACTTGTATATTAATTACCACGCTTTTAGAACAAGCACAACTTTAATTGCTGCTAAACAGCAGAATAATGCTGAAAGAAAATATTAATTAATGCCTTTACAAAATTTAATACACAGTGGCAGAGTTTAGGCTAATTTATATTTTACTCACTTTAGCTTCCATGATCAAACAGTTCCCTATATTCTGGGTAAATATGAATTAGAAACTCAGTGGCAGCAAATAAGGACTTGTGGAAGGCAAAATATTATAAAATGTACCCTCCAAAAAAAGAAACTAGAAAGTAAACAATAAACTTAAAATTGTTACCTTTTATTGAATTTTTTTCATGAAAACAATCTATACATATCCACAATAATATAATAATTTAATACAGTGATTATTCATCTACTGTGCTGGAATATGCACAATTTATATGCACTGCTATCCAAACTTGTTTTAACAAATGTAAAATTATTCAGAATTACTGTACTCAATAAAATATACCATCCCTGGATTCATTAAACTCTATGCAGGAATAGTGCTATTCCTGCACAGAGTGGTTCATGTCCGTGTAACACAGCGATGCACCATGAAGGCGCGCTGCTATTTAATCTACACAGACATGAACCATGAACGAGTGTAAGGGGTGTGTTCAAGTAGTGCATGGACATTGAACACATCCCCTGCCACTTTCTAATCATAATCCGGCATAATATTAGAGAATTTCTCTAATATTACGCCAGTATTTCAGTCTCTGTGGACACTGAAATGAAATTCGGTGTCTGCAGACACTGAAATACAAGCATACCTCTCAACCTCTCAGAGTAAAAAATCTGGACAAAGCCTAAAATGATGGGGGGACAAATAGGGATGATTTTAAATATTCCCCTTACAAAGAAAGTTGATAGAATAATAGGTTTTGCATTAGCATGAATTTTCCGAAGGGGGTGGTGTCTAAACTTAAATGTTCATAATTATTTAATGACTTCAATCCTCAGCTATGTGCCAGAAAGGGACAGATTTTAGGAGGAACGCACAAAAAATATGAGGCACAAATCTGGACATTCTGCAAAAACCTGTACAGTTGAGAGGTATGATACAAAAGGACATATCCAACATATTGCCCTTCAAACTTAGAAAGTTGATAGAACACAAGTCATGTATTATCATGAATTTCTGAAGGATAGAAGCCTGAAAGTTGAATGTATGCCATTATTTCCTGACTGCAGTCCTCAATGACCTGTCAGAACCCCACAATACTCACTATATAACACAATAATATAATAATAATTATTTTTTTTTCTAGGCTAAGGAATGTTTAAGCATAGCTAAGTGGGTGTGCATGTTAAGGCCCTCTGCTTACCATAGCTTAAACATCCCATAGTAGATAAATACAAATTTACAGTTGAACTTCCCAAGCTGAGATAGTATAGTGGTTAGACTCTCAGCTTCACATGCAAGTATTCATGGTTCACAGCCAAATTATTTTTATATGGGAAAGCAGTGTTAAAATTAATCTTTTTAAACTTAAATTATGTAGAAACTGTTTTTGTCAACCAGGGTAGTGTAGCTGGTGTAAAATCTAAGTGTGAGTGCATATAACATGTGAAACCACCCATGTATACACAAGTGTCCTATATAGTATAGTCACACCCCTTGCCAATGTAAGGAAAGCACATAGAGGGATGTCATGTAAAGTAAATCATATACACTGAATAAATGAAGTCATTCTGATATGTTTAGAAAATTAAAAATGAACATTGGTTAACAATGCTCTGCTATGCTTAGCAGGTGTAACTATTGCTAAGACGTGAACGCTAAGCAGCAAGTAGCTCAGCTAAGTGGATTTGTGCACTGTTAAACAATGCTCAATAACTAACCCTTTAAGCAGTGTTAAAACAGGCTTAGTGTGTTTGCACACTGCTTAGTGGAGCTTCACCTTTTCACAATGGTCCAATGACAGCAAAGGGCAGGAATATTGCACTATTTAAATGTCACAGACAGGAATACAGCCATAATCTGTTATAGTTCATCTGTACAGATACAATGGCTGGTGTAGGAGAGGGAGTGCACTTCCAAGGGCAACACTGGAGCATTCAGAAGTTCAGGGTCATGGCTGGACTCCTAGTAAAAACTATGCGCAGAGACTGCTGCAGGGCCAGTACCAGAGCTTCCGATGCAGAGAGGAGGCCTGGGACCATCTTGCATATCACCTCACCAGTGCTACTGGCATTCCCCAGACTGGTGAGGAGGTACCGCACCACTATGCTGACCTAGAATGGATGGGACCAGAATGTTCCAGCAGTCTGTAGGTATCACTATCAAGTAGTTTGTAGCAAATACTAGCCTGAGAATGTAATAGACAGATGTTCATAATGTGTGTTTTCCTCCACTACAGTTGCAGCAGAGAGGGCTATAAACATCAAAGCCTATGGTGGCAGACTACTGAGGCTGCACCGACAGACTGGTGAGTACAAATCTATTCCGCAGTATATTATCCAAATAGCTAAGAAGGAGTACATTGCTTACTGCTAGTAGGTATACTGTTACTGTGTGAACTGAATAAATAAAAAGGTTGATAGAGTAATACTGATGTGCAATAAAACTAACTAAAACAAACTGCTGTGTGTATTCTGGTATGTTGTTGTAGACATTTAGAATGTATACAGATGCTTCACACCAAATGTTGCTGTGACATTAGCTGAGCATCTTCTGTGAACCTGCTGTAAGAAAACCATAGATGGTGGAGCTGTAAAACAAGATATAACTGAAATGTGAACTAAATATTGCACTAAGCTCTGAACCCTGAATAGTAATGTGTAAAGGTTTAAATTGTGTTCCAGCCAGCATTGCCTTGTGTTAACCTTTGCTTTCCAGATTGTAGTAATCGAAACAATTAATGCACAGTACAATAACTATCTGTCATGCATGCATCACAGGATTACAAGGTCAGACTGTCTAACCAAGAGACTATTAGGCAGAATGCAGTGAATGAAGAAACAGCAATTCCCCAGTAGCCAAGTGTGATGAGAAATAGCTTAGCTTTTTATTTTGCACACCAAGACACGGTTCAAATCCAGGCAGTGGAAGTAAGATGTGTGCATATCTACACATAAGGAATTAAGAATAAATGTAAAAACAGTCAGGTAGTGCTAACAGATATTTTCTCCACAGGTTTTACAGGTGAGGAAATGTTGGTAGTAGCTGTATAAAGGGTATATTAATAAACTATGTACAACTGTTCCACTGTCCCACCACATGCCTGCAAATGACCTGTGTTAACCTTTTCCTTCCAGATCATAGTAATTCAAAGGATCAATGCACAGTACACTATCTGTCATACATGCCTCACAGGAGTACACATTCTTATTGTGTAACCAAGAGACTAATAGGCATAAACCAGGGAAACAAGCAACAGCAGTTCCCCAGTAGCTCAGTGTGATGGGTGAAGCTTAGTTGTTAATTTTGCACACCCAGACATGGTTCAAATCCAGGGAGTGGTACTAAGATGTGTCCATATCGACACACAAGGAATCAGGAATAAATGTAAAAACAGTCAGGTATTGCTAACACATATTTTCTCCACAGGTTTTACAGGTAAGGAAATGTTGAAAGTAGCTGTATGAAGGGTATACTAATAAACTGTGTGCAACTGTTAAATTTTCCCAACACATGCCTGCAAATGACAGCAGGGCTGGTATATACAATATGCACTCTTCCCAAATCATACCTCTCAACTGTACAGATATTCACTGAATGTCCAGATGTTTGTCTCAGAGTTTTGGTCCATTTTACATAAAGTAGTTGTGTCATGGCAAATCAGTGGCAAATCATTATAGACTGAAGTTAGAAAATAATGATAGACATAAACAAACTGTACAACAGAAGGAAGAAACTATTGCAAAAGAGAGTAAAATCCAATGAGTGGAGGAGCTCCCTGGTCAGCCTCAGTAAGAAGCTGAGATCCCTTATAAGATCCTCCAAAGCTAGCTACGAAAACAAAATTGCCACTAATTCCAAGGACAACCACAAAGTATTCTATAGCTATGTCAAGCATCTCGATGGCAACACCCAAATCTGCTCTGAGTTACAGCCCAAAGACAAGAAAATTATAGAACCAGCTGATATTGCCAACATTCTGGCAGATAGGTTCAGTGCTAACTTTACCCCCCTCTCACCACCTAAAGGGCCCATATCTATACAGGAAAAATGCAGAGTCCCTGTAATCACAACTACATAAGTAAAAGCTACACTCTCTAAAGCCAAAAACACAGCATCCATGGGACTGGACAACATGCCAGGCTGCATTTTACATGAACTTCAGAACGGACTGGCTCCCCACTTAAGCACCATGTTCAATAATAGCCTCGCATCAGGCTATGTGCCCACTGAATGGCGCACAGCAACAGTTATCCCACTCCACAAAGGGGGAGCCATCACTGATCCTGGGAACTATCGACCTATTAGCCTAACAAGCCTGGTCTGCAAGGCCATGGAACGTATCATCATTGAACTCATAAACAAAGACATTGGTAACCTCCAAAACTCTGTATCCCACCCAGTTCAGGTTTGTGAAAGGCAGATCTTGCCTCCTGAACTTGATCAACTTCTTTGAGGCAGTCAACAAAGCCATAGATGAGGGTAAGGTGGTTCACACAGCCTATCTTGACCTCACCAAGGCTTTCAACATCATCCCCCATTCTGGAATTATAGCTAAACTCACTAAACTAGGTATAAATCCCTATGTCACAAGATGGGTTGCTAACTGACTCACTGACAGAACCCACACTGTAAAAGTTGCAGACTCCAAATCTGACCTCAAAGCAGTGGCAAGTGGAGTACCACAGGGTTCCGTCCTGGGATCTCTCCTGTTTGGTATCTACTTCTCTGAAGTACGGGTTAACACAGAAGGCCTCTGGCTAACGAAGTTCACAGATGACTGCAAACTAGGAGCCATAGTCAAGTCCCCAAATGATGTAGACATCCTACAGAAGGGCCTCGCTGAGACAGATGCCTGGTGTCAGAGCCATGGCCTCAAGCTCACTGCCAAAAAGTGCAGTGTCATCCCCTTTGGTAAAAACTCTGTACCCATGAATTTCCACATAGGTAGCAATCTACTTAACACCGAATGCGTGAGAAAAGACCTTGGGACCCAGGTGGATAGTAGTCTCTCCTTTGATAGTCACATCACCACAGAAGTCAGGAAGTTCTTCATGGCACACCTCATCATAAAAGGGTTCTCATCCAGGAAAAAAGAGGTCATTGTTCCCCTCTACTCGACACTCATTAGACCCATTATAGAATACAACTCCCCTTTTGGAATGTACCTCACAAGACATCTGCAGCAGCTGGAAAGGCCGCAGAAGTACCTCACAAAGAGGATTACTGGCCTCAAACAAATGACCTACACTGACTGTCTCAGAAAAGTCCAACTTTATTCCATAGCATATCGCCTACTCCGAGGTGATCTCTGCCTAACATATAAAGCTATGTCAAACCCAGAGCTGTTGGACATGCTACACCTAAAGAAATCCCAATCCCTCCGAGCTACATGGTCTAGGGACCTAAACCTTGTCACCACAATAAACAGGACATGCTGTAGGGATAGATTCCTGTCCCAGAGACTTCCCATACTCTGGAACAGGCTAGCCATCTATGTCAAGCATAGTTCTTCATTAACACTCTTCAAGAAAAATCTTGATGAGTGGATGGGAAATAGGAAATACACCCCGGGGATCACTTCTGAGTCTCTGCTCGACGGTGGCACAGGAAAATAACTTTCTTGGGTGGCATAAGCCAGGGAACCTTGTTGGCTAGGCTTATGTAGGCCCTTGGGCCGATAGCCTAGTACCTACCTATGGACCTATGAACCTAAGTGTCAGACATCATATCCTCCAGAAAAACCATGCAAATGCAAAACCTGTTAATTCATCAACTTTCTAAATTTGTAAGAGCAATATCTAAAATTGTCCATATTTATGGGCCTTTGTCCCACACTTATGCATGGCTTTGCCAAGATGTCATGCCCTAAGAGGTTGAGAGGTATGTTCCCGATACATGTCTCTCAAGTGTCACACTGTCACGGCTAGTGTTCACTGCTGCAAATAAACCTGGACACAGATAAGAAACCAGTTGACATATGTCAGTAGCACACTCACATAACAGCAGTTTAAGGTACCCCTCCTGTGCAAGATATGTAAACTTGACATGTACAAATCCCTTCTAATCATGTACCCAGAGTTGTCACAGCTTGCCTCATACCATTCCAGCCTGACAGTTTAATAGGTATGTTTGTACTACAGAACCTATGCGCCATAGGTAGATGTAAAGTGAGGGCAGACTCATAGAGTATTGTGCAGTACTGTTGTGGAAAACAGCAGCATCTCTCCCCACTCCTCATCTGCATCAATAATTATTACTCATATACTATGATTATGTTGTACTCCAACCCTAACATTGGGACTTGTGTTATATTATCGTTAATATGTTTGATTGCTTGCATGTTAATATACCTTGTTCAAATACTGTTGTTGGTGGCCTGTTGCCGTTAATGTTACTGGCATGCTGTTATGATGCATACTGTTGATCCATTTATGTATGTGTTCTGTTTGCTATGCAACTGTTTCAAATCTGTTTTATGGGGTTAATTGGAACACTCATGCATGCTGTTATAACTAATCTTGAAATGTGTTGTTTATGAGTAACCAACATATTTTGTACAACCTCAACACCATATCACGTTTGAGAAGGCACATCCCAGTGGATCCACCTGTCCCACCTCATCTGGCCATGGCACTGGGCCCCAGCAGGTCTGGGACCCAACCCAGATCTGCCCTGTCCACTGGTTCTGCACCACCTTTGGGTGGAACCGCCTCAGGTGACAAGGCTCTTCCTCCCCTGGGAGCAGGCACAGACAATATCCTGTCACCCGCAGTCAGATCTGGGGTTTGGTGTGCAGCACTCTGCAATCTGAGTTTGGGGATCAGCTGTGACAGATTTAGGGCTACATGGCACACCTCGAAGGGCAGGCTACCCCTCCTGTCCAGACCCCAACACAGCCACCTTTGGGGCTGTGAAGGTGCAGTGTGGTGACTGCCCATGGGTGGGGATCTCAGCCCCATTGTAACCATATGGTGGCCCATGGGCTTTGGATTCCCAACCACCCTCCCCATCAAATGTGTTTACCCCCCCACATGTGTCATATACTGCCCCTGTCTGCTGTCTTGTCTGTCTCTCTATGCAACCTACCTCCCCAGACATTTCTACAATCCTTCCACAACATTCCCACTCTCACCTTAAAAAAGAAAAGGGCATCTGTCCCAAAAAATATTGCCCCTTACATAGTTGTCCATTTCACACACATGTCCACTGGACACTTGTAATCCAGTCCAATTGGCCTGATAACACATCTCTGTTGTCCTCGCCCCTTTCTCTGGGTTTGAGTGTCCAAATCCACCTCCAAATTCTGTACAAATGCACAGCTGTTGCTGTATAAGAAATGGACAGCTATGGGCCTTCCCTACACCCATCCTGCACATCCCTTGCTATCTTTCATAATGTTTTTCCATCTGAGTACCCCTATTTCACCACATTCCTATCACCCCTTTTTCTTTTCTTTTAAAGAAATTAGTGTGGGTGTAAGCGGGAGTAAGTGGGAGCAAGCTTGTTTTTGCAATGCCAAGTGAAGCCAAAATGGAGTAAGCATCTGTACATTTAACCATCTGTAAGCATCGCTTAGTGTCTTGCAAACCCAAGCAAACCCACTTACAACTGCTTAAAACTGCTTTAATCACTCTGTCTCCATCAGCCAGTGTTCTGCCTAGCAACAAAGTAATCAACTCTGCCAAGTGTTGGCCCCAGGGCCCTGTATACCATAGTCAGAGCAATGTACCACTACACCATTTGAGCTGTATGGATTCTTGATGCTTTTTCAAACATATCATGCAGTAGAGTCATTCAACAGTAGGGAAAAGGTTCTGTAGAATCAGTCAGGTTTTGTATATATACATATACACATGTATATATGTACAGAGATGCATATATATGGAAAAATATATACATAATATATAGCTATGTACATATAAAATATATACATATAAAATATGTACATATTAATATAGATATATATATATATATATATATATATATATATATATATATATATATAGATATATATATATATATATATATATATAGATATATATATATATATAGATATATATATATATATATATATATATATATATATATATATATATATATATGGGTATGTGTTGCTAGATCGAAATTACACTATCTAGAACTAGCAACATCAAGACCCATTAAAGCAAAAATGCATGACATTGAAAGTGCACTTTCGCAAAAGCCGGTTCTCTGAACTGGCACAAAATAAAAAAAAAAAACTGCTCTAAACAGTATTTTGCAGGGGGCAAGCCCCCCTGCAACCCCCCCAAACATCCTCCTACTGAAATATACTAACTTTGAGATCACACTACAGTGGGGAAAAAGATATATTTCCTTATCCCCAATGTAATGTGCTTCAGAGAACCGGCTTTTGTGAAAGTGCACTTTTAATTTAGTGCTCTTTTGCTAAAATCTCGTTGTTGAAAAGGTGAGTTTTCAACAATTATATATATATATATATATATATATATATATATATATATATATATATATATAGGTCTACCTGAAAACACAGAACACTGACAATGCCGACAGCGAGATAACCGACACTGGAAGATCAACAATGGAGATGACCGATGATTGAAAATCCTGACGCTGAGAACACCGACATGTTAAGGTAAGTGTGTGATAGTGATGGACGTTAGGGTCAGGGTGCATGTAAGGTAAGTGTGTGATAGTGACAGACTTTAGGGTTAGGGGCGGGTTAAGTGAGTTAGGGTTAGGGCGCTGGTTAGGTGAGTGTGCGATAGTGATAGACCTTAGTGTTAGGGTTTGGGTTAAGGTTAGTGCATAGATAGTTGTGTATGTAAGGTTTAGTGTAGATTTGTAAAGTTTTTGGTGTGCTTGTGTTGTGCGTGTGTTTTACAGAAAAGGTATTTGTTTTGTTTTGTTGATTGTTGGGATTGTGTTTGTCGGGCATGTGAAGTTTCGTGTTTTTGAACTTTTGGTTTTGTGTTGTCGGTTATCTCTTTGTCAGTGTTTTTATATATATATATATATATATATATATATATATATATATATATATATATATATACTCATAACATGTAGTGGAGTCATACCCCAAAACCATACCTCTCAACCTTTTAGTGCAAGAAATCTGAACAAAGACTATCAAAATGTGGGGAAAATGGGCCAAAACTAGGGACCTGTTTTAAATATTGCTCTTACAAATGTAGAAAGTTGCTAGAGTAACAGAGTTTGTTTCAGCTTACATGTTCTGAATGATGCAAGTTCTGAAACTGAAATGTATGTCATCATTTACTGACATAAATCCTCAGATCTTCACAGGGATTTACCAGAGAAACGAAAATAATGAATCTGTGGAATAGACCAGAAATCTGGGCAATAAACCTGGACATTCTGAAACAATCCAGCCAGTTGAGAGGTATGCTCAAGACCCCTTAGTGCAACAAATTTGGACCAAGCCTGACAAAGTGGGGGAAAAAGCAATGAAAATAGGGACATATCTGAAATACTGGACTAGATAAGCTGATGCAGTTGCTGCAGTAACACCTTCCTGTCTGTTCTAACATATATTGATTGACATAACACAAGTCCAACACTCAATTACTTCTCACTAGTTAGTGACTTAAATCCTCACATCATCCCACTGATGTGTCAGAAATACACAACACTCATGGGGACCAGACAACAGTACATCCTACAAATATCTGGACATAAGATCACATTAAGGAAACAACACTGAGCTGCTAAGCATATCTCCGAGCACCGTCCAAACTACAGTCAGACTGACAATGCACTAACCCAAATCTGCTATGGGGAATTACACATATATTTGCAAATATACCATGCACTACAGGGATGTAACAGCACTGAAAAATAGACACCAGTGTGAAAGTGCATACCAACAACCAACTTCACCACAGTCACAGTGACATACCGGTAAGCCAAATGAACATTAGTGTATAAGGACTGTGTGAACAAAAACATCATGTTTGCCACTCACACATTACCCCCCTACATACACTGACCCAATTCAGAGTGTAGTACGAGTCTTGGCCATGGTACGGGAGATGTCTCAGTCTGCAAAAACAAATAGATACAGCCAATAGACCACCAGAAACTGGAGCAGCATGTACAGTCAGATAGAAAAGGAGCCATAACGCTTACATCTACCCCCCCCTTCCCTGCACAGGCCAAATAATATTTATACACTACACTGCTACACAATACTGACAGTCTGTCAACAATCACCAGACATACACAGACCTCTCAACTGTATAGAGTCCCACAGAATGTCCAGGCTTTGTCCTCATATATAAGGCATATTCCACATAACATGTCTGGCATTCTGTTACATCACTGGGATGATATCAGGAATGAAAGCACTAAATAATAATATACCATACCTATCAATCTCTTACTGCATGACATCTGGACAAAGCCTGACATACTTGGGGGACAGAGGTAAAAAACAGGGGCATATTTGAAATATTGCTGTTATAAACTGAGAATGTTGCTGATGTAACAGGGTTTGTTGTAACATATCTTTCCTGAGGGATATGAAGTCAGAAACACAGATGGATGTACCCATTTACTGACTGCAATCCCCAGAGTATGCTACTGATTTTCCAAACACAAAAATTGTCTGAGGAACATACCAAAACATAAGAGTCAAAACTCTGGCCATTCTCCAGATAGCCCTACAGTTGAGAGTTATGTCAAGCACATAACACTGTAAGACTTAAAATCATACAGAAAAGTCATGTCCATACAAACCCTATTAAACTAGCATTAATCCAACTATATAACAGCAATACTTACATTCTGTCCCTATGTCTGGAATATTCTCCCCTATTTTGTTGGGCTGTCTCCACAGTTTTTGTTCTAAGGGTTATTTCCAACTGTCCTCTGCAATGCTGTTCACACACCTCCATGAAGTTGTCCTCACAGGCAAGGAAAAGGGGCAATGCCCACATGAAGTACTCAGTTATAGGAGTGTGTTGCCATGCCATTGGCTATAGGAATAACAACACAGTTGTTCTGCATTCAGTTAGCAAGTCAGGGACACCGATTGGTGCATAGGCTATCAGCTGCTAATGAGCATTACCTACAAAAGGCAAGCTGCTGCCTATGTAAAACAGGTGTATACCCTACATCTTGGAGAGAGAGAGAGACAGACAGACAGACAAACAAACAAACAAACACCAGAAATCGGAATCAAACTAGCTATACTTGGAAAAAAAAGGTATGTTAAACAAGTAAGCATGTAATGGAATGCAGTAGGGTATATGTATTAATGGGAAATAGGAGGTTCAACAAATATGTCTCAACAAGACTTGCTGTACTGATATATTGCTGATCAGAGCATATTGGCATAGCGTCTGGGTTGGGTTTATATCATAACATCGAAGTAGTAAAACACTGAGTGTTATAATATCAAACCCAAAACAGCGAACGCTGAAAATAGTGAAGCTGCAGAACATCGACTTCTTTCCTTAGGGAAAGAATTTGGTGGGCTGTTTCTTCCACTTCACTATTTTCTCCACTGTGGTGTGAAGGTTACGGACCAGATTTAGGTAAGTGTGTGAACAGACTGGGTTAAGGTGAGTGTGGGAATGGGATAGTTAGGGACCTTAGGGTTAGGGAGCAGGTAAGGTGAGTGTGCGATAGTTAGGAACCTTAGGGTTAGGGAGCGGGTAAGGTGAGTGTGCGATAGTTAGGGACCTTAGGGTTAGGGAGCAGGTAAGGTGAGTGTGCAATAGTTACAGATGTTAGGGTTAGGGTATGGGTTAAGGTAAGTGGATGGATGGTAGTGTATGTATGGTTTAGTGTAGGGTTAGAAGTAGGATTTTAAGTGTATATGTGTGGATTACTTTTTTGGTGTGCTTGTGTTGTGTGTGTGTTTCTCAGAACAGCATTTTTTTTTCCTTGGGAAAAAATTTGCTGTTCTGAACTTTTGATTATATCACATTTCGAAATTCAAGTTCAAGCTTATAGTGCTCGATATTTTGGGATTTTGATTATGTTATATACACCCTCTGGGTCTGTCTTTAATAACATAGATCACAGCTCAGGCCCCTGAGTCACCCCAAGAAAGGATGGTCACATATGACTACTACTGGAGTGTGTGTTGAACAATACTGACTGTGACACTGCTAGACCAGCTACTGGGATGTCTTATATATATCCATATGTTACTTGTGAATACAGCTATGACAGATATGTTTCTTTCAGAAATATGAGAGACTTATACAGGGTATTTGCATAGTAAGCTACTGTTGCAGACATGTGTGTTGAACTGCATGTGATATACTGAGCTCATACCATTCAACTGTCCAGTGTTATGCACATGGACCATATGTGTGCTTCATATTTGTAGTCATTTACTCATAGAGTTGTGTTATGTCTAGCAAATCACTGGCAAATCTGTGGAGACTGACACCACAACATATCCTTCTTTTTCTTTTGACTGTTCCTGTTAGGTGTTGCTATAGCTGATCATCTGTTTCCATTTCTTCCTGTCCTCTGCATCTTGTTCTGTCACACCAACCATCTGCATGTCCTCTCACACCACATCCAGAAACCTTATCTTAGGCTGTCCTCTTTTCCTCTTACCTGGCAGCTTCATCCTTTCCATCCTTTTCCCAATATGCTCAGTATCCCTCCTCAGCACATGTCCAAACCAACATAATCCCACATCTCTGGCCTTGTATCTAAACTGTCCAACCTGAGCTGACCCTCTAATATACATATTCCTAATCCTGTTCACCCTCATCACACCCAGTGCAAATCTGAACATCTTTAACTCTGCTATGTCCTGCTTTGACTCTTCCCTTATTGTCAATGCCACTGTCTCCAACCCATATAACATAGCTGGTCTCACTACCCTCTTGTAGACATTTCCTTTCACTCCTAATGGTATTTGTCTGTCACAAATCACTCCTGACACCCTTCTCCATCCTCTCCATCCTGCCTGTACTCTCTTCTTCACCTCTACTCCACAATCATCATTACTCAGAACTGTTGATCCCAAGTATTTAAACTTATCCACCTTCACAAACCCTACTCCCTGCATCCTCACCATTCCTCTAACATCCCTCTCATTCACACATATATATTCTGCTTTAGTCCTGCTGACCTTCATTCCTCTCCTCTCTAGAGCATATCTTCACCTCTCCAGTGTCTTGTCAACCTGTTTCCTACACTCACTACAGATCACAATGTCATCTGCAAACATCATAGTCAATGGGGACTCCTGTCTGACCTTGTTTGTCAACCTGTCCATCACCACTGCAAATAAGAAAGGGCTCAGAGCTGATCCCTGATGTATTCCCACCTCCACTTTAAATGCATTAGTCACTCCCACCACAGACCTCACTGGTGTCACACTACCCTTGAACATATCTTGTACCACTCTTGCATATTTCCCTGCCAATCCTGACTTCCTCATACAATACCGCAACTCCTCTTTAGGCACCCTGTCATATGCTTTCTCTAAGTCCAAAAAGACACAATGCATCTCCTTCTGACCTTCTCTGTACTTCTCCATCAACACTCTAAGAGCAAACATTGCATCTGTAGTGCTCTTCCCTGGCATGAAACCACTACTCTTTCCCATAACTTTATGCTGTGACTGATCAATGTTATCCCTCTATAGTTACTACAGCTCTGCACATCACCCTTATTCTTAAATTCGGTACCCAAACACTTTTTCTCCACTCCTCACTCATCCTCTCACTTTCCAAGATTTCATTAAACAATCTGGTTAAAAACTCCACTGCCATTTCTCCCAAACACCTCCATGCTTCCACAGGTATGTCATCTGCACCAACAGGCTTTCTATTCTTTATCCTCTTCATAGCTATCCTTACTTCCTCCTTGCTAGCCCATTGCACTTCCTGATTCACCTTACCCACATCATCCAACCTTCTCTCACTCTCATTCTCTTCATTCATCAGCCCCTCAAAGTGCTCTTTCCATCTGCTCAACACGCTCTCCTTGCTTGTGAATAGGTTTCCCTCATTATCCTTTCTCACCCTTATCTGCTGCACATCTTTCCTAGATCAGTCCCTCTGTCTAGCCAATTGGTACAGGTCCTTATCTCCATCCTTAGTGTCCAACCTTTCATACAACTCTTCATATGCCTCATCCTTAACCTTTGCAACCTCTCTCTTTGCCATGCACCTCATCTCCTTATACTCCTATCTACTTTCTTCATCTCTCTGACAATCCCACTTCTTCTTCACCAACCTCTTTCTCTGTATACTCTCCTGTACTTCCTCATTCCACCACCAGGTCTCCTCATCCTCCTTCCTCTGTGCAGATGTCACACCAAGCACCTTTCTAGCTGCCGCCCTTACTAACACTGCTGTAGTTACCCAGATATTCAGTAACTCTTCACTGCCACACAGTGCCTGTCTTAACTCGTCCCTGAACTCAACCTCACAATCACCCTTTTTCAGTTTCCACCATTTGATCCTTGGTGCTGCCCTCACACTCCTTCTCTTCTTCTTGATCACCAGCATCATCACACAGACCAACATTCTATGCTGCCTAACTACACTTTCCCCTGTCACCACTTTACAGTTTCCAATCTCCTTCAAACTGGCCCTCCTGGATAGGAAATAATCCACCTGTGTGCATCTTCTTCCACTCTTGTATGTCATCCTACACTCCTCCCTCTTTTTAAAATACATATTTACCACAGCCATGTCCATCCTTTTTGCAAATTCCACTAACATCTCACTTTCTGCATTCCTTTGCTTAACACCATACCTACCCATGACTTCTTCATCCCCTCTGTTCCCTTCGGCAACATGCCCATTGAATCTGCTCCAATCACCACTATCTCATCCTTGGGTACAGTCATCATCACTTCATCCAACTCACTCCAAAAGTTTTCCTTCTCATCCATCATGCACCCAACTTGCAGAGCATATGCACTAACAACATTCATCATTACACCATCAATCTCCAGCTTCATAAGCATCACTCTATCCAACACTGTTGTCAACTCCAAAAACACTTTTGACATACTTTTCCTTCAGGATAACCCCTACATTATGTCTCCTCCCATACATGCCTTGATAGAACAATTTGGAACCACCTCTGATACACCTAGCCTTACCCTCCTTCCATTTGGTCTCTTGCACACACAATACATCAACCTTCCTTCTGTCCATCATATCAGCTAGCTCTGTCCCTATGCCAGTCATACTGCCAATATTAACAGTTCCTACCCTCACTACCGCACAACTAGCCTTTCTCCTCTCTTCCTGCCATATGAGTATTGGACATCCTCCAGGGTATGTCTGTGAATGCAAAGACTACTGTGCTATCAAATTACTTAAGTGTGTTACAGCAATATTAAGAAAATGTCACTAATTTGGCCTATCATCCCCCCATATATGTGTGGTGTCCTCCAGATGTGTTGCTCTAACAGGGTGAGAGGAATGACTGAGCAGCAAGAGTGTAAATACAGTGTGCCATACTGACATAGAACATAAATGTATATCGGGTATTACCTGTGCACATGTATGTATGAGTAGGTGTACCTGGCTGCCTCATAACAACAGACATGAGATGCAAAATGTCAGGTAAATAAGCTGTACATGTTGTATACATGTGTAATCTTAGTTTCTGTGCATCCAACAGAGTTAGATTTCTACAGCTACTGGTTTTTGCATTGCCCTGACACAGACATAGGTACTAGAATAAGAATGATTATCAGGTTGAAATTGGAGAGATGTCCAACTGTGTTATGACCTTGTGTTCATGCCTACTACAAACAGCTATATGACCACCTACATAGCTGTATGGACTCAGCAATGCCTTACTTGTAAAACCTGCTTTCAACAAGGTGGAGTAATCCCCTTTACTGGACAGCAGCAATGCACAAACCACATAATCAGTTGCTATATTGGCTGTATAGGGCAAAGTAGGAGTAGGCACCAACTTAGCAGCAAGTCAACCTTTGTCTGAACAAGCATATAAGGTCACAGGTAGATTACAGTAAGGCTAACTATGAGTACAAACTGGACACATCCACCAAGGAAAATCACAAGGACATCTTCACGTATGTCTGCAATCTCAGTGGCAACAACCCAACCCACCCTATAATGGTGGTCACTCACAGCACATACACACACAACATAGCTATAGCCAACCTGGTGCTGACAGGTTTAGGGCAAACATCACCCCCCTGGCTCAACATCAGTTTAGGTGTATATGCACAGCACCCACACCCCTCCCTTCATTTTCAGGGAGTAGGTTCATACTGCCTAATCAAAGTCAACAAATGCAAGTCTCCATGGGAGCTGATAACATTCCTGTCTGTATTCTACATGAACTCAGGCATATGCTTCCAGCTTCATTACACACTGTATGCAAGCAAAGCCTGAGCACCATTGACATCACATCTGCAAGGAAGATGGCCACTGTCATCCCTCTACACAAATCTGAATGATGAATGGTGGGTTATGCAATATACTGCCCCTCATTGGGGGGAACATGACACATCAGGACCAGGAATGCAATGCAGGTTCATACTGTGCTGATAGATGACAGGGGTATGATGTGGTTGTAAGTGGTGGCTAATGATAGGCAATGTAGATGTGCTGGCTCTGTAAATAACTTTAGGCAATGTCTGAGGTCCTGTGATGTGTTTCCCTGTTCATGTCTTCCAGGTGACATGCAGCGGCAGCCAGCATATACTGCAACAGAAAATGCAGCCATCACCAAGGCCATAATCCAGCACCATTGGGTGATGTTTGGCCATAGGTGACAAAATCTGCAGGAGCAGACTGCCCTGTGGGAGGACCTTTTCCACAGAGTCAACACCTTGGGCCACCATATCTGCACATATGATCAGGTCAGGCACTGGCAACTGACCTGATACATCGTGCATGGCAAAGGGCTGCAGCCATGGCCAGGGACCGTACTGCTACAGGTGAGGGTCCAGCCACACAGGCCCCACTTATGGCAACAGAGGAGTTCATTGTCAACCTTGGGTCAGCCCTCACACAACAGCCAACATAAGAAACATAAGTCATGGAGGTGGGTGGCACCCAGACAACAGGCGAAGAGCATCCAGTTAAGGTCATAGCGCACATCAATTTAATCAAATAGCAGTCATACTGTCTTCTGTAAAGTATCTAGATGCAATTGTCATTTCAAACTGCATTTGTCGGTGGGGTTTAGCAATGCACACAAGTGCACATCTATGGTGAAGGACAGCAAATTGTGTAGTGTCAGAGCTTGTTCTGTACATGTGCTGAAAAGTAAGATTCATCTTGTACCAATGCCAAATGTGAGTCTGCTGACAATACCTCTCCCCCACAACTACTCAGGTCTCTCTGGTTTGGATGTGGGACAGCAGCCTGAAGCCACTGAGTATGGAATTTTTCTGTTGTGGCTCACCAGTACCCCAGGCCTGTTAATGTCATGCATTTGACCATGCACACAGCTGTTACTCTCAGCCATATTGTGATATCTGCATGTTCACTTGTGGTGGGGTTAACTGCATTGTATCACAGTGGTCATCACAGGGGCATATTTGCAGGAGATGTAACATATCTGTACCATACCTCACAACCTGTTATTGTAAGAAATATGGACAAAGACTGACAAAAGGGGGGACAAAGGCCCAGAACTAGGGACATATTTCAGAAATTAGTGTTATGCAGTGCATATAAGTGGTGTACACACACTTGTTAGAATGCCAGGTATTTGTGATATACAAAATTAGAGCAAAATAAAACATTTCCAAACCCTTCCAACCTTTCATGTGACCTATAACCTGTATAATTCAATTGTAAAAAAAATCTGTTGGGGGAACAATTATGACACATAAATGTGCAAGAAGCTAGATGCATATGTATGCACAGGCTGAAGCTTATACTGTGTTGAAGCAGCTTTCAATATAATGACAGCATTACGTCTTCTTGGGTATGCACCTGCCATCAGTTACAGAGAGTCTTTGATTAACAGCACACAATGGTCAGCTGTCTGACCAGGATTATCCTAACATTTACTCAGTTGCTTGCAACAGCAACAGCCATAGTTCACATACAGCTTATGAAGCAGCAAAGGTATCTCATTTGTAAAAGGTATCAGCCCAGAGAAGAGTACGCACACATATTTCCACAGCATTGCATATACCATGGAGCACAGTGAAGACAATCATCAAATGGTGGTGTAAATAAGGGGCAACACGTGACATTGCAAAGAAGTGGACATCCCTCCAAATGTGTTGAAAAGACAAGACCCAAACTGGTCAGGGAGGCTGCCAGGAGACCTACAGCAACAATATAGGGTTGCAGGAATCTCTGGCAAGTGCTGGTTGTGTACTACATGTGACAACAATCTCCTGTATTCTCCATGTTTGGCCTATGGGGTAGGGTTGGAAGATGGAAGCCTTTTCTCACACAGTACAACATCCAGGTCTGGTGAATTTCTCAAGAAAAATACATCAGGTATCCCAAAAGCATGTGGGTAATGTGTTATGGTGTATGGAGACCAAGGTTGCATGTTTTGGCCACAATACCAGAAGGTTTGATTTGCACAATAACAACACTGTGCATCACCATAAGAACACCATCTCCATGATGAAGCATGGTGATGGCAGTGTCCTGCTTTGGGGTTGCTGTTCATAAGCTGGACATGAGCCTGTAGCCAAGGTAAAGGGGATTAGGAACAGTTCAAAATACCAGTCCCTTTTGGCCCTATATCTTCATGTGTCTGCTAGAAAACTATAAATGGAGAGGAATTACACCTTTCCACATGACAATGACCCAAACAATATATCCAAATCCAAAAAAGAATGTCTTTACCAGAAGACAATCAACATTTTGGAATGGACCAGCCACAGTCCACACCTACATCCAATAGAAAATCTGTGGAGTGCCCTGAAGAGGGCTGTGCAGAACAGATGCCCTCGCAATCTACAAGAGTTCGAGGGCTTCTGGAAGGGAGAGTGTACAACTATTGCTAAGTCGAGATATGCCATGCTAATACACACCTTCCCAGGAGGCCTAACTGCTGTTATGAAATCAAAAGGTGCTTTAACACAGTATTAGATTAAGGGTGTGCACAGTCATGCAACCAGCCTATTGGACATATTTCAATGTCTCTATGTTACCCCTAACTGATGTGTTTGTTCTTCAATTGGATTGCACAGATGAACCTGGCATGTTAACAGAGGTGTTTACACTTATAATATCCACTGTAAGCTTATAAGGTTGCTAGTGTAACCAGTTTTGTTGTAACATACATGTACTGCAGGTATTGAAGTGTGAAACTCAAAATATATCATTAATTAGTGACGTCAATCCTAGGATAATCCCAGTAATATGTCAGGCAAACATAGGGTTTAGGAGGAACAGACCAGAAATATGGGCCGCACATGTAAACATTCAGTGACACTCTGTACAGTTGAGAGGTATGTTCTGTAGGAGTTGGCACTGTGCTATACAGGTGAACAGCAATAAAGTGTACATGGGTGCAGTGTGTGTGCTAGATGAAGGACCATCACCTACTAACACTACTCATGTATCCCAGAGGTGCATATAAGTAGTAACATTAAGTGAAAAGGACTGCACTGCATGATGTTGAGGGCCTGTCCACAGTGTGTATGTTGTGGTCTGACTGTGTTGTGAATGTCACCTGATGGCTATTGTGAGATCTGCGTAATTCCATTGTGCCACCTGACCTGTGTGTGTGTGTGTGTGTGTGTGTGTGTGTGTGTGTGTGTGTGTGTGTGTGTGTGCGTGTGTGTGCGTGTGTGTGCGTGTGTGTGCGTGTGTGTGTGTGTGTGTGTGTGTGTGTGTGTGTGTGTGTGTGTACCAGCAAACCTTATAGTGCATCTATTAATTAACATATGCTGTCTTCTCCTCACAGGTGGACATGGTAGTTGTGGTCCCTCCTGCTCAGAATCTGATGTCAGTGTCCCTGTAGACTCTGACAATGATGGTGGTCATAGTCTAGAACAGGTGGGGTTATCAGGGGCTAAATCTGTGCCATCAGCTATCAGCCCACAGTCATCCACAATGTCCTTGCACACAGTCATAATGCTCACACATACCCCGACCCCAGCAGCCACAGATAATGGACAGTTGGCAGGTGGTGCCATGGAACAGGCTAGTGTGGTGACTATGGCAAGTGTGAGTGCAGACACTAGCCATCGCCAGGGTGTAGGCGAGGTCCCACACAGGCGGATGGACATGGGATGGACTGCTGCCCATTGAGTCACTGTTGCAAGTGCCACAGCAGGTGTTACCAGATGCATGTTTCAGGCTGTCATGGATGCACAAGCACGTACTGAAAGCAACACCAGACAAATACTCAGGGTCATGGATGCAACTCTTCCTGGTCTAAGTGACGACATATATGACCTTGTTGAGGCCAAATGTCAAAATATTGAGGTCATGAACAGATGGTGGGGTCAGACCTTAGCAATGCTCGACCATGGAATGCCTGTGCTGCAGCGTGTGGTGGGAGATGGGCATCATCCACATGGATGTAGGTCAGTCCCAACATCAACTGAGAGTCTACATGGCCATGCACCTTTGACTCCCATAGTGGCAGTCCCACCAGCAGTACCGAAGGGCAAGTACTGTTCACATCACAATCAAGCAGGCCATGAGCACGTAGTCCTGGCTGGTCCGATCAGGGACTCAGATCCAGCAGGCAGCAGTCACCATCAGGGAGTAGTACTGCATCTGACCTTGGGTCTGATGGTGCCAGTGAGACCCCTGGCAGGACCAGTTCATGTCTCAGTGGCCAAAGACAGTGAACGGTATGCCCTGTCATGTACAGTCCACCTCCAGGAACACACACACACACACACACACACACACACACACACACACACACACACACACACACACATCACCTCCGCATGGCTTATTCATAGAACACCCCTCCAACACACACACACACACACACACACACACACACACACACACACATGATGTCAACCATATGGCCTAGCCTAGGTCATTGGCAGACCCACACAACACCCTGTGCATATGATGATACCTGTGGCACATACTTGTCATCCATACCACCAATGCAGTGACATGCTAATATGGTTCTAATGCACAGGGTGAATTAAGTACTGTTTAGCTATGTAATGCTGTGTATGGTGCTGTCAGCTGGCATTTGTAATTGCTACATTTCAGAGTGTGTGTACCTTTTCAGCCATGAGGCATTATTGGTGTTAGTAACGCTGACTGAATGTTGTGTTCTAGGTGTCTGTTTGTCAGCAGGAGGTGGCCCTGCAGAAATTGGCAACAACGAGTCTGGCAGAGTGGTAACACATTGATCATGTCTGAGCTGAGGTACAGCTCTACATGTACTTATTTACCAGGTCTGTGTCACAGTTATTGCATGTGCCACAGAGCTTATACGGCTGAGGGGTGTATACAGGTAAGTTTATGGTGGTTGACATCAGCAAACATTGTGAAGTGGACAATGGTAAATGTAGTGGGTGGCACACCTCAGATTGGTAAAACCTACACCTCCAGAGGATATTGTGTTGTCCAAACACAGAGAATACTGTTTCCACACACACACACACACACACACACACACACACGCATGCACACACGCACACACACACACACACACATGCACACATGCACAGGATCACATTTGCCAGTGTTGGGTTTGGGACCCCTACCCATCTAGTCAGTAGGACTACAGTGTTATGTGGCTATCACAGGTGGCTTGGGAATAATAGTGTGATGAGTGTTCCAATGTACCTATAAGGTGTATAACAACATGTGCCCTTCTCAGGTATGGAAATGGGTGGAAAAGGACTAAAAATGCTATCACCTATGGGTGTACACACTGAAAAACACTGCTATACACACCACTGTGTACACACACACACACACACACACACACACACACACACACACACACACACACACACACACACACACACACGCATATGTCAGTACTGACATTAGCACCCCTGCCTATCATGTTATCCATTCCATACTATTACATAGCTGTTGCACATGCCACGGTGCCTATAGGGCTGAAGAGTGTTTTCAGATACTTCTACAGTGGATGTAAACAGCGGGCTTCTTAAAGTGGACCTTGAGATGTGTACTGTGAGTACTATAGCCTAAAATTGTAAACTATAGACACCCAATGTATATAGTCCTCACTCAAGCACATACAGAGAATATGGTTGTCATACACACACATTTGCCAGGACTGTGATTAGAACCCTACTTATCTTGTTATTATCACTACACTGTTATGCATTTATCGCATGTGCCACGCATCTTATAGGGTGTCCCAACGTACTTCTAAGGTGTGGAATATCACCAGCCCTTGTAAAGTATGGCAATGGGGGATGTACTGGGTGAGGACAGCCACAAAATACTTTAGTCTACAGATATACACACTTACAAACACAAATACACACACGCACATTTTCCAGGACTGAGATTAGAACCCCTACCTATATAGGTCCTGCTACTACAGTGCTATGTATTTATCATACACGTCACAAAGCTTACAAGGTGAAGAATGTCACAAAGTAATTCTAAGGTGGACAATATCGACTGTAAATCATTTTGTCGATTACACTTCATGCGATTTACATTTGTGCAAAAGTGCCATTTCATCCAACAAAAAAATGAATGCCACAATGTCAAACCTTACAACAGCGAATGCAAAACAACATTCACTGTTGTAAGGTTCGACATTATTATGATGCAGATCACACTATAGTGGAGATCAGAAAATGTACCCTTTCCCTCACTATAGTGCTATCCCGGAGTTTGTATATTTAAGTAGCAGGGGATGTGGGGGGCACAGGGTGGCTTGCCCCCCTGAAAACACATTTTTTTCCTGTGCAAGTCACAGTTACTGTTCCTGGAAGTGTGGTGAATGTTCGAATTATGCCAAATTTGAATATTCACCACTTTGGAGTTCAATTTTATTTGTATTCAACATTATAAATTTCACTTTTTTTTCAAATTAGTAGCAATTCACCAGTGTTTAATTCAGTGAAATAATAGTAAACCAACAATATCACCAGGCCTCATAAAGTATGGCAATGGGATATGTACTGGGAGAGAATAGACTCATAATACTTTAACCTGCAGTTGTACACATGTACAAACACAAATACAGTCATACACACATTTGCCAAGACTGAGATTAGCAGCCCTGCCTATCTTGTTAGTCAGTCCATACTGTTAAATAGTACCTGTACATGGCACAGGGCTTACTGGACAGGAGAGTATCAACAGATACCTCAATGATTGATGAAGACAGCTGGCCTAGTAAAGTGGACCTTGGGGCATGTACTGGGAGTACCATGCCCTAGAAATGTAATACCCACCCCCTCAATGGACCTAGTTCTCATTCAGACACCTATACAGGATTCAGTTCTCGCACACACACACACACACACACACACACACACACACACACACACACACACACACACACACACACACACACACACACACACACATTTGCTAGGACTGAGATTAGAACCTCTGCTTATCTAGTTGTTGCTAATAAAGTGTTATGCATCTATCACACGTGCCACAGAGCTTTTAATGTGAAGACTGTCCCATGGTTCTACTAAGGTGAACTACATCACCAGCCATTATAAAGTATGGCAATGGGCAGTGTACTGGGAGAGTGAGGCCTCAAAATGTTGTATGCAACAAAGTTACACACCTACAGTTTTATACACACATGCACAGACACACACACACACACACACACACACACACACACACACACACACACACACACACACACACACACACACACACACACACACACACACACACACACACACACACACACGCACACACACACACACACACATTTGCCAGTACTACAATCCATAGATTCCTTGGTTCCTAGGTGTGTACTAGGCATATGGCCATGGAGCCTTTACAAGCCTAGCCCATGGCAATACACTGGCATTATGCCACCTGACGATAGTCCCCTTGGTGTCTGATGAGTATAGCCACTGGAGTGATCCTGGGGTGTGATTTCTATTCCTCAGCCACTCATCCAGATTTTTCTGGAAGAGGGCCAGTGAGGTGCTCTGCTTGACATGTCTGTGATGTCTATCCCATAGTGTGGGCAGTCTCTGTGTTATGAACCTGTCCCTCCAGCATGTTCTGTTCAGTGTGGAAATTGGAATGAGGTCTCTGGGGCATGTGGTGTGGACAGAGTGGGTTCTGTAGATGCAGCATTCCTGACAGAGCTGGGTCATGCATGGCTTTGGAAGTCAGGCAGAAATCCCCTCTAAGTAGCCAATATGAGACAGTGGATTGTTGGAATTATTTCAGTCTGTTCATATAGGGCAAGTATTGAAGCCTAGGCTCCTCTTTGTGAGGTACTTTTGCAGCTTATCCAATTGTTGCAGGTGTCCAGTAAGGTACATGCTAAATGGGCCATTGTACACACTGATTGGTCTAATGAGGGGAGAGTCAAGGGGGATAATGGCTTCTTACTTCCTGGGTGCAACACTCTTTGTAATGAGATGTGCCACATAGAAGGATTTTCTGAACACAGTGGCACTGTCTTGGTCAACAGACAGCTATCTGTCAACCTGTCTTCCCAGTTCTCTGATAACAGCAGTGGTCAGTGGACTACCATCAATGTGGTAATCCATGGGGACGATGTTGTTCCCAAAGGGGATGTCAGCACATTTACTGGCATTGACCTCAAGTCCAGGGTTCCGATACCAGTCTTAATTCTCAGTGAGGCCTTTGTGCAGGATGTCAGCATCACATGGGGGTAATAATAGTATCCACCTTGCAGTCATCTGCAAACACTGTCAGCCAGAGTCCCTTCATGTTGGGCTGAACTTCAGAGGTGTAGATCCCGGACACAAGGGGACCCAGGACCACATCTTGTGGGACTCCACGTGTGACTGGTCAGCAGTCTGATATGGAGTCCATTGCTTTCACAATGTGGGTTGTATCTGTGAGCCAATTTGCAAGCCACATACTGATATAGGGGTTGATGCCTAGCTGAGTGTGTTTGTCTATGGTTCCTTCATGGGGAATGGTATCCACAGATAAGGAAGCCCACCTATTTTGTTATTTATACAATACTGTTACATAGTTATTGAATGTGGCACAGAGCTTACAAGGCTGCAGAGTGTCTACAGCTACCTCTACAGTGGACGACAGCAGTGGCCCTTGCAAAGTGGACATTGGGACATGTACTGTGTGGGCAACAGCAAAAAATTGCAAAACCCACCCTCCAGTGGATATGGTTCTCACACAAACACACATACAGGATATTGTTCCCACACACATACTTGATGGGACCGAGATTAGAAGCCCTACCTATCTAGTTACTACTATTACTACTACTACTACAATATTATGCATTTTTCGCACACGCCACAGGGATTAGAGGGTGAAGTGTGTCCCAAGGTACTTCTAAGGTGAGGAACATCATAGACCCTTGTAAAGTATGGCAATGGGTGATGTACTAGGTGAGAGAGGCCACAAAATAATTTAACCTACACATATACACACTTACACACACAAATACACTCACACACACACATTTGCCAGAACTGAGATTAGAACCACTGCCTATCTAGTTATCTGTACTATAGTGTTGCACAATTATTGCATGCACCATAGCAGTTGTAGGGCTGTGGGCTGCCCAAAGATACTTCTAAGGTGACTGACATCAGCAGGACTGCTAAAGTTGGGCATTGGGACGTGTACTGAGTGTGAATGTGCTCAGAATCTTTAACCTACAGACACACACACACTCTTATGTTTGCCAGGACTGAGATTAGAACCCCTACCTAACTAGTTATTTGTAATATAGTGTTAAACAGTTATCACATGCGCCACAAAGCTTATAGGACTGATGGCTGGCCAAAGGTACCTCTAAGGTGAATGGCATCAGCAGGACTGCTAAAATAGGGCAATGGGAAATGTACTGGCTGTGACTGGGCTCAAAATATGTTACACACACACACACACACACACACACACACACACACACACACACACACACACACACACACTTTTACATTTGCCAGGAGTGAGATTATAACCCTTACCTTACTAGATATTTGTACTATAGTGTTACACAGTTATTGCAAGTGCCACAGAGCTTATAGGACTGAGAGCTGGCCAAAGGTACCTCTAAGGTGAATGACATCAGCAGATCTTGTAAAGTACAGTAATGGGAAGTATACTGGGTGGATAAGGCATCATAATACTTCAACCTACAGACACAGACACACACACACACACACACACACACACACACACACACACACACACACACACACACACACACACACACACACACACACACACACACACGCCCACACACAGAGGTAGGTGATGTGATATTCCAACCCCCACCTCAATACCATCAGACAATGAATCTCATCTTCATGTTGGCATGTGCCAGTGGTTACAACTTGTATGGAACTGTCTGCAGCAAGACATCACTCTCTGCTATTCAGGGTATCCCTGTGTATGACCCACTCTCTGTGTGTGTCTCACTCTATCACTCACTCTTCCCCATGTGTATGTGCATGTATGCTTGACATATTGGAATATGTTGCCCGTATATATGTGTGTGTGGGTGTATCACATGCAAGAGATACTGGTATACCACATATGGGCCACCAAAGCTGGCTGTGGGTAATCCTGATGAGTGTGTGTGGAGACAGGTGTACATAGTTGTGTGCATGCAAAGACATCTGCCCACTCCAGATATATATAGTCCAGTTTCAGACACAGCCCCACTCCAGATATATATAGTCCAGTTTCAGACACAGCCTTTATTTTTCTAAGTGTGGGAGCATGCCCACAATGACCCTCTGTAGTAAGTGTGGGAATCCATTCCAGGAATAGTTGTAACTCCAGTCTGGGGTGTTGTGTGCTATAGCCATACCTTGCAACCTGTTTGTGCAAGATATGTAGAGATTGGTTGCCAGTATGTGTAAACCTTGGCACAAGCATAGGGGGATACTGTACCTATTGCTCTTATTAGAGTATGAGTTGCTTGAATTATAGGGTTTGTTTTAGCAGACATATTCTGACTTACGTAATGTTTGACACTGTAATGTATTGTATCATTAACTACTGGCACATATCATTGGATTATCACACTTATTTACCAGAGAAATACAAGATGGATGATGTACAGACCAATATTATGAGGCCAAGGCTAGACATTCGTGCACAGTGTGGCCAGTTGGGAGGTGTGGCTACAGCTGGCTGACTGATGAAGCTGTGTAAAAGGTCCAGCACTTTGTTGATACACTGGCTGGGGATTTCCTGGTTGTGCGGTATTTTTCTTAACTGAAAGGTCATATCCTGGTGTGGCCATACCTCTCAACTTTACAGATTCCCACAGATTATCCAGATTCATGCCTCATATATATGGTCAGTTTGCCTTGACATTGTGGTTTTCTAGCAAGTTTGTTACAAATCACTCTCAGGGTTGCAGTCAGGGAATAATGACCATACATCAGAGTTTCAGACTTCACACCCTCTGTTATTCTATCACCTTTCTAACATTATGAGAACATTATTTCAAAAGTGTCCCTAAAGTTGGGCCTTTATCCCAACATTATGTATGGCTTTGTCCAGACTTCTTGCTCTTCGAGGTTGGAAGGTGTACTACTAGCATTTTTCAGCATAGCCTGTCATTAGCAGTTTTTTGACTGTGTTATGTTAGTATTATGGACCCCATGACATTCCCTACAATGGCAGTGTGGGTGAGGCATGGGCCTTTTCCAGAGGCCTGTAGGCCATTTGAGACTGCTGCAGGCCATCTTTAGCAAGGCAGTGTGTTCTTTCACTCATATGTACCCAGTCTGCCAAGCAGTGGATCCCCCTGTGGGACAATGGCAAGTGAGTCAGGTGTTACTGACAATCACTTCCTTTGTATTGTTCCATCACTTTGGGTGACAGCAGGATGCTGCTTATGTCTAGGGACATACCTGCATGGGACATATATTCAGCATGCTGCATCATGTCTGTCTTTCTCTAGTCCATGAGGTACATCTGACATCATTCAAATCACCATGGACCAGGCTAGTGTGATACCTGTACCTGTTGTGGGGGGTGACATGAGTGCATGTGTGATTGGCAGATTATGGCACCTGACAAACAAGTAATCTGTGATTTCCTCCTTATCCTGCCTGGTGTGTGGCAGATCTGTGTGTCTCACAGTGGAGTGTTCTATGTTGTGTGTATGGTAAGGCCTTAGTGCTTGCAGGACCCTGGTGTGTGGAGTATGCGTGGTCCATGGTGTGTAGGTTTGGGATGTTCTCATGTGTTTTTGACTCTGAGGTGTCCGTTACTTGGGGTTTGCTTTGTTGTGGACCTCCACTTATGTGGGTGTGTGTTGTGTATTTGCAGATGATGCTTACTGACTCCATACACTGCAAGGCACCTATATTACTGCAAAATGTGCTCTGCTGTGCTCATTCTCCATTTGTCTGGCCAGTGGATCCCCTCCCCCTTGTGTGGGTCTCTGTATCTGTCTTTAGTCCGGCCACAGGCTTTGCCCACAGTGGCTGCTGGTATGTACTTGTTAATCTGGTGTGGGCATGGTACATGCCATAACATTACACACAAGGTTATGGACTACACACCACTGACCATACCTATTTGGCAAGTTGTCCATCATTGCACCACTGTATCTGTTGGTGTCCTCAGACAATTTGTGTTACTATGGTATTATGCAGCTACATGTTGGCCTAGCTGTCAAACTATCAGTGACTCTGACATCTGGACAGGCACACATATGACAGTCAGATGAAGGCCCACACATGGAGACAGGGTGTTTATACCATTCTGCCATAAATAGACAGCTGGGGGACCAGTTTGTTACTTGCTTGCTTTCTGTTATGGGTGTAACATCTGCTTCTCCACTGTCTACCATAGCTGTTCTGACATGGCCTTTTCTTGTTTTGAAAATATTTTGCAGGCAAATGCAATGTTAGGACAAGTGGAACAGATATACAAGGCATACTTGTGCTTCTTCTGTGACAACTTGCCATTCCAGGGGTATGGCTGTTGGCCAGTGACATGTTGTCAGTTCTGACACAGTAGGGTGGTAGCCTTTTCTGACCTGCCAGTACAGTGACCTTTGGGTACCTGCTGTGCTACTAGGCACCATACCTCTGTGCGTATGGGAGACAGGCATGTAGACAAAGCCATATGTAATTGGGTGACAAAGGCCTACGTATAGGGACCATTTTAACTATTGGCCTTACAAACCTAAAAGGGTGATACAATAACAGATTTTGCATTAGCATGCATTTTCTCTAGGGTATGAGGTCTGAGACACTACAATCTGTCATTATTTTCTCACTTTAGACTTTCATGGCTTGCCAGCGATTTGCCACACAACCACTATTTCATGATAAAGATATCACAATTATGATGCAAACCTTTGTACATTCTGCAACAGGTCTGCACAGCTGGGAGGTATTCTAGGCACTGTGTTAAATTTGCCCCTACGGTGGTTACTCGTTTGCACGACATTCAAAGGGATATGTTTTCTTTTCCCAGGAAATTGCATTTGAAATATTTTTTTAGTAAGAATGATTGTTCTGTAGTAGAAATGGATGATGAGAGTTTAGAAAGTTCTACAGATAGTTTCTATTCATGTGCTTCTGAAAATGAAAATAATGCATATTTTATGTTTGATACATCGAATGTTCCTTCTCACAGCACTTTCATGCCTGAAATTCTTAATGGGGATGTATGTCAATTTGTTAATCTGGTGAATTATTTCTCTGAGTTAGCATATAAAGATTTTATGAATAACAGGTCCAACATAGTTTATAATATGTCTATTCAGGAATGGAAGGCTTTGTTAACTTTAAGTAAAAAGCATGACATTGTTTTCAAGCCTTCTGACAAGGGCAATAAACTGGTGGTCATGAGTTTTTCTGATTATTTGGATATGTGTATGAAGCACCTTTGTGATATTCACACATATAAGGTTGTGGAACCTAAAATCTT
Organism: Protopterus annectens; assembly: GCF_019279795.1. Classification (NCBI taxonomy): domain Eukaryota; kingdom Metazoa; phylum Chordata; order Ceratodontiformes; family Protopteridae; genus Protopterus; species Protopterus annectens. Next base: position 52,453,183 of record NC_056738.1, on the reverse strand, counting down.
TTTTACAGCTATTGATGAATATATGGAGTTGATTAATAAGGGACTAAGATTAGGTTATTTCTGTCAGTCAGATGTTAGAAAAAAGTTTCAAGTAAAAGGCTCCAAAATGGCGTTATTTTATTGCCTGCCCAAAATTCATAAGAATTTGCACAAACCTCCCGGTAGGCCTATAGTATCAGGGTCAGAGTATTTTTTACACAACTTAGGTGTCTTTTTACACCATTTTTGTCCCCTCATGTTACTAAATTGCCTTCTTATATAAGTGATGTCTTTGATTTTTTGAACAAGGTAAAAAATGTTAAGATAAGTCGTGATATGATATGGGTCAGTATTGATGTAAAAAGTCTGTATACAAGCATTAGACATGAATTTGGTTTGGAAGCTTTAAGGTTTTTCTTAGGAAATTCACCTGCATCAGAATATGTGATAGAAATGGTCTTTTTTTGTTTAACACATAATTGTTTTGAGTTTAATAATGTGTTATATCATCAGTTACAAGGCACAGCAATGGGGGCTTCATTTGCCCCCATGTATGCTAACCTTTTTATGGGTTTTTTTGAAGCAAATGTGATTTATAAACAAAGATTTTTTCAAGAACATGTTATTTATTATTTTAGGTACGTTGATGATTTAATATTTTTGGTGGATAGTGACAGAGATGAAATTATTGAATTTTTTAATAAAATCAATGTTAACAAATACCATATCCAATTTGATGGCCTAAATATTGGACATATTATTCCCTTCTTGGATGTAGTATTAGACATTTCAGATGGAGAGAATATTATAACTTCGCCCAATAAAAAATTGGAAGGGACTTGTCAGTACTTACATGGTAATAGTGGGCACCCCTTCCATGTAATTGAGGCTTTACCGTATGGTGAAATGTTACGGATTTCTAGGTTATGTAATAGATCTGATATCTTCCATAAAGAAATGTGCCTCTTAGTGGAATCTTTTTCTACCCGAGGTTATGGCAAGAATATTTTGAATAAAAGTTTTACAAGATTGTGCACAGGGGTTAAACCTAGACAGGAAGTATCTATTTATCAGAGTACTGGTAGTAGGATAAAACATGACAATATAAACCTAACTAAGGAAAATATTTATTTTGTAACTACTTACGGATGTTTTACTAAACATTTTCTTGACATTGTTAGCCAATTTTGGCTCTATTTTAGCTCCCTTAGGAATGTTCAACAATGGCTTGATGTAAATATGAAGTTTTCCTACCGTAAGGGAAAGAATATAAAAAATTTTCTTGTAAAATCTAAGATTATGATGCCCTTACTAAGAATGTACATGGAACCTGTTAAAGTTGGGACTTTTCCCTGTGGGAAATGTAAAGTTTGCAAACATATTGTATCCAATTTTAACTTTATTAATAAGGTTAAATTTGATAGTCGGGGTGTATTTAGTTGTAATTCTGTGGGTGTCATTTATGCTCTACAATGCCCCTGCAATAAGTTTTACATTGGTGAAACGAAGAGGGCTTTTAAAGTAAGATTTTTAGAGCATTTAAGAGACATCAAAAATGGGAAAGAAGACAGCCCAGTTGCAAAACATTTTTTAGAAGCTCATAATAAATGTATTGATGGTTTAAAAGGAACTGTTTTAGAACAAGTTTGTGTCTCTATGTTCAATAATACTGATGTTAAAACTGTGTTAGTGCATAAAGAAACTGTATATATTTTAAAATTCAAAACCATGTCTCCTTTTGGGCTAAATGAAGAGCTCAATTGGAGAGTATTAGCTTGTTGAATTGTTGTTTCAATTGATTAATTGTCTAATCATTCTATTCTGCTGGTGTATATAAACTGCTTTTTTATGTGAGTGTTTCATTCTCCTTGAAGGCTTTGGCCGAGACGTCAGAGAAAGAGATTTTCTTGTTTTAATAAATCCTGGTGGAACTTGTTCCTGTTGTTTTTCGTTATTTGGTTTGGTTCCTGTTGTTCCAGCACTGTGTAGGTTACTCCAACCTGTGTACTGTTCATATGTGTGGCCCCATGCCCATGACCTGTCCAGCTTACTGGCAGTATTGGATAATGACACGTGGACAGTGTGTACAACTCCCACCATAGGTGTAGCTGACATGCAAAATAGTTGGCACTGCAATCCTTGGAACATGGCCCTGTCTACCACAGTACTGTACCTAGGGCACTATGAGACAACAGCCAGGAGTAAGTGCTAGCCACATCCTATCAGTATTTCCCAAGCATATGCATAGATCATTGACCCCTGCATATTGTGGACAAGCAACACGTTATCATGTTGATTGTGACAGCACTGTCAATGTGTGCTCTGCTGCTATTACCCTACATACTTACTTGTTACTGCATTTCTATGGTAATATGGGGGGTACACCTGTGGTATGGTACACATTTGCACATACTGTGCTGATATTGGGTTTATACAACTGGAAGTATAAAATAATTTAAATACCTTTTATCTGCACTTTTTTTCAAATAATACAGCATTTTAATTGATTTATTTGTGTTACATTGAATATTAACTGAACTGGAAGTTTTGACTCTGTTTTTCAGTTAGTTCCCCATCCAACCTTCTTGGTTTTGTTTTGGTGTTAATCTTGGTGGCTTTGAAACTGCCAATCCCTCTTGTAAATTTGTGTTTGGATACTCCTTCTGGGCCCATCTCATTTGCTCACACAACTGAGATCATATTCTGATTTCAGGTACTCCTACTGTGTACAAAGAGAGCATCTGGGAAAGAAAAAAAAAATAAGCTTGTTTCCTGCCTTTCCTGTAAGTGGTCTGGACTGTTTTTAGGCTTCTGAGCCCCCAAGCCTTTCTGTGTTGGAGGGAAGCCTTCTAGCTTAATTTTGTTTCTTAGAACAAGCCAGTTTTCTAGTTTCAGGACTCAAATCTATTTCTTGGAACTCAGCACTTGTTCAGAACCCATTGTAAGCACTAAATAAGCTGCAAATTACTACAGCACTTAACTTTCCTCACTTGTCTAGAGGAAAGCAGTTTTTAGTACTTAATAAATATAAACCTATCCAGGCATGTCTAAGGGTCAGCTCCCAGTGATTTCTTCTGTCTACCTGATGAATCTGGGCATATTGGGGCAATGCAGCAATTGCCTCATGTACACAGACAACCCTCTCCTCCTACCACCCAACACTACAACCTGTGAGAGATGCACTTATATAGCAAAACTGGAAGCAAAGCTCTCTTCACCCAAGACTGGACTAGATAGTCAAGAGGAGAAGGTAAACACACCACAGCACACTCATCACATAGTCCCTCAAAACCTACACCACCAAAACACACACATAGAAACACAAAACACACACCTACATTCACGGAGGCTCTCAATAATAAAATGCCAAAGCATCAGGGACCTCCAAAGCAGAAACACAAGCAAACTCCACCCCCCAACACAACCCAAATGACACATAGCCCATAAACTCAGAGTGCCACTCAACCACAGCCCATAAGGCATAACAACGTACCCAACACTCTAGTCATAGGTGACTCTATATCAGGCACACTGATGTTCCACTCACCAGGCTAAACAAGGAGAAAGTTACTGTCAGCAGCCTGTCAGGTGCCAGGATCCACCACATAACGCATGCACTCAGGTCACTCCACAACAAGTACAAATATGACATTGTCATTGTCCATGTTGGTGTGAATGACCTGAGACATACCTCCCTGGACTACATGAAAAGAGACAAGGAGGAACTCTTCGATCTTGTAGCGCAGGCAGGTATGACCCAAGCCCTGAGTAGCATCCTGCCATCACCCAGAATGATACCACAGTACAAGAACAAAATGATTGACTTTAACAATTGGCTAAGCTTCTGGTGTCATTCTAAGGGGATCCAGTATTTGTCTGCCTGGGACGACATGATCAACAGACCACGATGCTTTGCCAGAGATGGTCTGCACCTGTCGCCCTTGGGATTCTGGATACTGGCTAAGGCTCTTGCCACCCCTAAAGTGCCTTTTTTAGGCAAGGTTGAAATGACAAATTCACCACCATAACAGGTACAAGCTAGTAAAATCTGAAGGTAATGCTACTCAATGCTAGAAGCCTAAACCTCAAAAAGCACTCACTCGAGGCACTCCTTAAAATGGAGAACATCGACATCTGTGCAGTGACAGAGACCTGGTTCAATGCTCCAGAGAACACCCCTGCATTACCAGGCTATAATTCATACCACATCTTTCTGCCACCTAACCCAGAATGAAGCACTAAAGATGGAGGCGTGTCCATATTCATTAAGGATATCCACACCTCCAGGCTAGTTGCACAGCATAATGCATCTGAGATTATCCAAGTGAAACTAACTCTGGGCAAGACCACAATCCAAATTGTAGCTTGCTACAGACCCCCCACCATGCCCCAGGATTCCCACTCCTCATTTCTTGATACACTGGAAAGTATTAGAGTACAACCCAACACCCTAATAATGGTCGATTTCAACTACCCCACCATTAACTGGGAAAACTACTCATGTACCAACTCTTTTGCTAATCGTTTTCTAGAATTCGTAAATTCCAACGCCTTGGATCAACTTATTCACACCCCCACCAGGGGCAGAAATATCCTAGACCTGGTCATTACCAACATGGGCAACCAGTGTTCCACACCAGACGTCAGTTCCTCGTTGGTCAGATCCGACCACAATCTAATCACCCTAGACATCCACATCCCACCCCCACCCCCAATTAGGGAAACCACAGTAAAAAAAATTCTCCAAAGCCAACTTCACACTTCTTATGACAGAAGTGGCAAACACCATGACATGCATGCAGATGGACAATAGAGGTACGACTGCTGAATTCTACACAAATGCACTTTATAAGCACTTACATGAGTGCATGGATCATGCTACCCCTAATAGAACCAAGATGCTATCCTTCAAAAAAAAAGCCAATCTGGTGGTCCTCTGCAATAAACAAACTCTACAACAGAAGAAAGAAACTGTTGCAAAAAAGAGTAAAATCCCATGACTGGAGGAACTCCCTGGTCAACCTCAGTAAGAAGCTGAGATCCCTCATAAAATCCTCCAAAGCTAGTTACAAAAACAAAATTGCCACTGACTCTAAAGACAACCACAAAGCATTCTATAGCTATGTCAAGAATCTCAATGGCAACACTCAGATCTGCTCTGAGTTACAGCACAATGGCACTAAATATACAGAACCAACTGATATTGCCAACATCCTGGCAGATAGGTTCAGTGCTAACTTTAACCCCCTTTCACCCCCTACAGGGCCCATCTCTATACCGGAAGAATGCAAAGTTCCTGTAATCATGGCTGCACAGGAAAAAACACGCTCTCCAAAGCCAAGAACACAGCATCCATGGGAACTGACAATATCCCAGGCTGCATTCTACATGAACTATAGAATGAACTGGCACCCTACCTAAATACCATGTTCAATCATAGCCTCACCTCAGGTGTTGTGCCCACTGAATGATACACCACGATTGTTATCCCACTCCACAAAGGGGGAGCCACGATGAACCCCAGGAACTACCACTCCATTAGCCTGATGAGCCTGGTCTGCAAGGCCATGGAGCGTATCATCATGGAACTCATAAACAAAGACATTGGTAATCTCCAAACTCTGGACCCTACCCAGTTCAGGTTTGTAAAAGGCAGATCATGTCTCCTAAACCTGATTGACTTATTTGAAGCAGTCACCAAAGCCATAGATGAGGGTAAGGTGGTTCACACAGCTTATCTAGATCTCTCCAAGGCTTTCGACACCATCCCCCACTCTGGAATTATAGATAAGCTCACTAAACTAGGTATAAATCCCTATGTCACAAGATGGGTTGCCAACTGGCTCACAGACAGAATCCACACTGTGAAAGTAGCAGACTCCAAATCCGACTTCAGACCAATGACAAGTGGAGCACCACAGGGTTCAGTCCTGGGTCCTCTCCTGTTTGGTATCTACTTCTTTGAAGTACAGGCTAACACAGAAGGTCTTTGGCTAACAAAGTTTGCAGATGACTGCAAACTAGGAGCCATAATCGAAACTCCTAACAATGTGAGCATACTACAAAAGGGCCTCACTGAGACAGATGCCTGCTGTCAAAGCCATGGCCTGAAGCTCAATGCCAAAAAGTGTATTGTCTTTCCCTTTGGTAAAAACTCTGTACCCATGAACTACCACATAAGTGGTAGTCTACTTAATGCCGAAAGTGTGATAAGAGACCTTGGGACACAGGCGGACAGTAGTCTCTCCTTTGATAATCACATTGCCAGAGTGGTCAGGAAATCCTTCTATGTGGCTCACCTCATCACAAAAGGTTTCTCATTCAGAAAACAAGAGGTCATTGTTCCGCCTCTACTCATTAGACCAATTCTAGAGTGTAACACCCCTTTTGGTATGTACCTCACAAGACATCTATAACAACTGGAAAGGCCACAGAAATACCTCACAAAGAGGATTACTGGCCTCCAACAGATGACTATGCAGACCATCTAAAAAAACTCCACCTTTACTCCGTCGCATATCGTCTATTCAGAGGCGATCTTTGCCTAACATACAAAGCTATGTTAAACCCACAGCTGTTGGACATGCTCCACTTAAAGAAATCCCAATCCCTCTGAGCTACACGCTCTAGGGACCTAAACCTTGTCACCACAATAAACTGAACATGCAGGAGGGGTAGATTCCTGTCCCAGAGACTTCCCATACTCTGGAACAGACTACCTGTCTGTGTGAAACAGAGCTCCTCATTAGCACTCTTCAAGAAAAATCTTGATGATTGGATGAGAAATAGGAAATTCACTCCAAGGATCACTTCTGTGGCTCTGCTTGACAGGGACACAGGAAAATAATTTTCTTGGGTGGCGAAAGCCAGGGTACCTTTTTGGCTAGGCTTATATAGGCCCTAGGGCTAATAGCCTAGTACCTACCTATGAACCTATGGACATTTTGGTTCCATTTAGCATAGTATTCTACCCTGTCTTGGGGAATACAGGCATATCACTGGAGACCACAGATTAGATTGTAAATATAACTGTGTTTCAGACTTCTTACACTGTAGAGCCTCACTGCAACTGCAAGGCCTGCTGTGATATCACTGTGTAGGTCTGTAGGGGTATTCCATCATTGTTGCCATTTGTGGGCCTTTGCCAGACATTCCTTTATGGTTTTCTATGGCTGACTTCTTGGGTGAGTCTGAGGGGTGTTTATGGGATCCCCACATTAGCATTCATGCATGTGATCCATGCCCCCCATTAGTTGGCCCCCACCTATACTGCAGTGGGATTGTTACCTTGGATAATACTGCATAGTGTTGGTTGGCCAGTATTGGGTGGACATTTGCTGGTGTTCAATATAGCTGTCATTTGTCTACTGCTACTCCAGTAGGCCACCCCATTCCCTTGTATGCATGCAACACTACCATAAATATGCTACCAGAACATAATACTCCATTACACTTATTCAGATGACTGACTTACGTTGTGCCTGTGTCAGTTGTGGGGAAGTGGGTGAGGGCTGCCACTGTTGGATGCACACAGTACACTGCCTATACATGGTAAGTTACAGGTAGTGTGTTGTGTGTGTCATCCATTTTTACTGTGTGTGCAAGAGAGAGGTGTCAGTCCCTGGTTGCCTACAGTGTCAGTGTGTGTGCTATGCGTTGCCTCTTTGCCAAGGCCAGGCCATACTGGGTACGTCTCTGTCTCCCTATAGGGGCTGGCTCAGGGGGGGTCCTCATCTGAGTCTCTTTGTGCCTGTGGGGACCTTGGCAATGGTGGGGGGCCCTTCCCCATGATGTTCCTGTCACAGCTGTTTCCACAGGTTCATATTGTGTAACATGGCACATACTATGAATATGTTTGCACATGTGACCGGAGAGTGCTGCAATGCTCCAACAGATATGTCAAGGCAGCAGAACCTTCACTTGAGCATCCCAAACACATGCTCTACAATGATCCTGGTTTGTGCATGTGCCTCATTGTGGTGTTCTTGTGTGGGCGTGTGTGAATTTCCAATGGATGTCATCATCTATGGCTCCAGTCTGTAGCCAGCATCCCCCACCAGATGGCCATATGGGATGTCTCCCCCCTGGTAAATACCTGATACAGCTGTGAGGAATGCCAGCTGTGGGAGTCGTGATAGCTTCTAGAGCTGGTGGCACACACATTCATGATAATGCCCTGAGCATTGCACATGACCTGGCAGTTGATGGTGGGGAAGCCCTTGCGGTTTATGTAGACCCTACCCTGCTCACTGGGTGTTGCTTTGATGTGGATATGCATGCAGTCTATGACATCCAGTACCTCTGGGTATTGTGCTACATGGTGGAAGTAGTGCATATTGCTGGTCAACTTCTCCAGGGTGCTGGGTAAATAAATGTGCTCACCGGTATGTGTTCGCATGGCATCCAGAAACTGGTGGAGTACCCTGGATACAGATGCCTGTGAGACTCCCATGATTTCCCCAGTAGGTCTTTGGAAAGTACCTGTAGCTAGTATTCGTAACCTTATACATACCTTGGTATCCACAGAGATGGGTTCCCCTCCGTTGGTTTTGGGTCTGAGTTGAGGCTGGCACAGTTCGATGATTTGCTAAAGTAAGTCTCTGTCCACCCTATAGTGCTCTACTATCTCCAGATCATGTAGCCCCTGGTAGGTTACCCTGGGTCTGAACACTCTTCTTCTCCTCTTCAGTCTGGGGCGGTTGTCAGCATTATCCTCGTCACTGCCCTCAGCCTCTAGCACATACTGATAGATCAAAGCAACGGCAGCCCCTAACATTTTTGGGTTAAAATTCCCCCACATGTGTACACCAATGGTGCAAGTTTTTTGGGAAAACTGTAAGGTGTTAGCAAAGTTTATACTGTTGTGCTACAGATGCTGCCTGTATGACTGGCTGGCTATGATACATTCCACCTGCTTGCTATTTTATTTGTACTTAATTGCTTTTATTCTGCTAGTTGCCTTTTTTTTGTTTTTCCCTTCCCATTCCCACCTCTTTTAAGCCCTGAGATGCGCCACGCAAACCCACTGCCAAAATGTAAAATGTAAACATTGCTGCTATTTCTAGGGTTTTATTTTTGACCCATTGCGTACCATGCAAACCCATTTAGGTAAGGTAAACAGAAAGAAATAGCCTCACACACACACCCTTGCTTAGCTGTGCTTAGCTAAGCTCATCTGGGAGCTGTGGAGCTCCAATGTGCTTATACCAAGCATGACACACTTCCTTTTCATGTCAGTTGCTCCTCCTCCCTACACGATTGTGTTATAGTACATACACGGTTAGGTGCAGTTTGGCACTTAGAATAATGTTGTGATTCAATAAATTTCCCCTCATTTGCATACAACACTGTGTTAGTATATCAGGGAAGCAGAAGGCAAAATGCCATCTTGCCATATGTCTTTGCATAAAGCAAATACATAAATCTGAAAGATGTAGATGGATGTTAGGCTTAGACATAAAAATAATCAGTCATAGTTTGTTGCTGTAATCATTTTCATTTTTATTTGCATGGACATACATTTATATAACCTGCAGATTATAAGCCATTGAGTCTCATATAAAGAGGACAGATCCATGTCATAAATTCATAATCTATTTTCAGATCTTTTTGAATTACTATACTGACTGCTGACAAACAAGCATCAACAAATAATCATATTACCCAGATTATAATTCAGAATAGAAATACAGTCTTTAAAGCTAAAGCTTTATGATTTGTTGTTTTATACAAAAACAAAAATGAAAATATATAAGTTTCATGTTAAGATGTCCAGTCATGTGTAGCTAACTAAAACTGGAGAATCCAAAGTAGATGAATAATACTTCACTGTATTCATTGTATTACATTCATTTTATCAACCAAAGCTGTCCTTCAAAGAAATACAGGCAGGCATGTAATAGTCCAGATACTGAATGTCTTAAAGAACTGTGTCAGATTAATGCATGCTGGGAGATTAGATATGACATGCCAAATGGTGTCATCTATAAAATAAAATGCTAATAAGTCTATATAAGCTTACTTTGTCCAATGACAGAAAGCTTATACTAACAGGAAGAAGTCTAAGGGTATCTCAGCATTTAATGACATGTCACACATTAAGTAATTAAAGAAACAGACAACCAAAAGTGCTAGTGAGAAAGAAGAACTCATTTCCAAATACTGATCAGAGTAAACAGACTGTGAGACAAGGCCATCTAACATGGTAGATAAATGTACAGAGCAAGGGAGCAGTGGTAGTCCAGCTGTCACAATTACTAGCACAAGCATGGAAATAACATATTATTGATGTTTATGGCTCTAATTTTTCTGCTTAAACTGTTGTTAGTTATAATTTTTTTTTATTTATATTTTATTTTTTGTTTGTTAATCAGGGTAGAGAACTGATATTGATGAATGTTTTCAGGCTTAGCCTGGGAGCACTGGTTAAGTGACTTGCTCAGAATCACACTGTTGGACTTAAGGAAACAGACTCTGGAATACAGGAAACAGCTGGCTAACAACTCATAGAATTAATCTTGAATGCAAATTGCCAGACTAATAACTGGTAGATAATTTGGGATAAAGATACCTTTAGACAGGTTCCAGGATTTAATAAAATCCATGTAGGTACCATGTAGAGCCTACATGGAATGTATTCATGTACACGTCCACAGTTCCCCATCAGCAGTGCACCATGCATATTAATGATGGAGCACTGCTGAGGGAGGGCATAGGGACAGGTATATTGAATCAGTGTAGGGAGATGTGTAGTGGCTGCCTGTGGTTGCTGATGCCTGGGAAGAAGTTATGTACAGTGTGAGGCTCCCTGTAATGCTCCCTACCATTGTTGAAATGCTGTGAATTGTTTGAAATGTGTAATTTTTTATTTGTATAATTTTTATTCTCTCTCTCTCTCTCTCTCTCTCTCTCTCTCTCTATGTTTCAGTGGTGCAGAGAGCAGAAATGTCAAGCAATGCTCACATACAGACAGCTGACACATGCTACACATCTAAAAATAGAAACCAGATGTAATTAATTATCATAATGTTTTTATTTATTTATTTATTTTTATGCTTAGAATTGCCATTTGCATGGTGTGGCATGGTGTGCTGCGAAGCCGAGTGGCACTTATGCAGACATAGCAGACACCTGCCAGACATCTAAAAATGGAAACTGGATGTAATTAATTATTTAATTCGAGGTCTGTTTAAGTATGTTTGTGTGGCGCGGATCATTGCTCAGCAAGGCTCATACTGTAGGTAGCCTAGTAGTATATGTGAAGGTATACCAGTTTTCATATTATCTAAGTAGCTAAATGAGTAGATTATGGCCTAATGTGCAGTAGGTTTTGGGTTCAAGTCCATAGCAGTCATAACATGTTCACACCCTTATGTACCTTTTAGTTTCATTTAAATAAAAAATGGCTATATTTGGCAATGTTGCTTGGTGCTAAGCAGTGATTAAACATGCTAAGCATGGCTTAAACATGCTAACAGATAGCACTGTTTGCATGGTGCTAAGCTGTGCTAAAACCACGGTTGTGCGAGTTTCCAAGGTGCTTAGCTCTGCTTAGCTGGTTTGTGCACTGCTAAACAATGCTGCGCTTGTTTGAATGTTGCTCAATGAAATGTAAGGGCAGGAAAACAGCCTATATTAAGTGCAATAGGCAGGAATTCTGAACTGTTGATGTGGCAGGTGGTGGCGGTGAAGGTGGGCACTTTCGGGTGCAGAGATGGGGCGTTCCAGGTTCCAGGGTCTTTGTTGCCTCCTGGTTAAGAACCATGAATCCAGGCTCTTGACTGGGACTGGTTGGCGAGCAAACTCACCAGTGCTACTGGTATCCCCCACACAGGTGAGGAGTGTCATCACCATTATGATGACTTGAAACGGAGAAAGAAGGGAACCTTGGACACCTCCGTCCAAGAAGCATGAGGCAAGAATGCCCCGCAAATAAGTATGCTGTCCACTGTCTTACCAAAATGCAAGCTGAATGTCTGCAAATCTGGTACGGATAATGGTATGTTTCTCTTCCAACAGCTGCAGCTGAGAGGGCTCACAATGTCGAGTCCCATGATAGGCACCTGCTCAGGTTGCACCGTGAGTGTGGTAAGTACAGATTTATAATGCTAACTGTAGTGCAAAAAGCAAGAAAGAGTAAAGTAGTTATTGCAATAAAGTGTGTACAAGTGCAACTGTAGTGCAATAAATGGGTGAGTAGAACTGTAGTGCAATAAATGGGCAATTAGAGCTGTAGGGCAATAAATAAACACTAACAACTGTTGTTCAATAAACAATACCAATAACAGTAAGCAAAATGGTGCACAGCAGGATGGTGTTGTCATAACCCTTGCAGTAGAGCTCTATGCATTGTATGGCTATGTTATGGTTGCTGCAGTCAAGTGTAACATTGTAATAGCTGTAGAATGCAAAACTAATGGCTTGCAAACTGTATTGCTTAACGCATATTACAATCCAAGGCTGTTTCCAGAACAATATCAGTCTCTGTTCCTCTTACTTCAGGTAATAAAGGTATATGGGTGAGGTAGCACACTCGATGGGCAGATATTGTGAGTGGACTTCACAGAAATATATCATCAATACCAATAAAGTGTGAAACAAAATTGTTGATTCCCCAAATAAAGCTGCAAGTGTGTTATACTGTCACTGCAGTCAATTATAACACTGTAATACTTCTAGAATGCAAAACAAATGTCCTGTAACAAGTATTTTGTTCAACTCATAGTATCATTCAAGGTTGTCTCCAGGCCATTATCTGTCACATAATGCTGTAATTTGCTCCCACCCCAGGAACAAAAGGTGTATGGGTGAGGTAATCTAGGTGTTGAGCAGATATTGTGTGTGGAAGTCACCAATATTTAACAGCAATACCAACATATTGACAAGGAGCATTGTTGATTTCTAAATAAATGTTTTAATTAATACGTGCAGTACAGTTGTATTCCATGCATGTGTGTTACACTGTCATTGCAGTCAATTATTAAACTGTAATAGTTAAAGAATGCAGTATGAATGTCCTGTAGCATGTATTGTTCAACCCAGAGTATGGTACAAGTTTGTTTCCAGGCCATTATTAGTCACATAATGTTCTCTTTGTCACCAACCCTAGGAAGAAATATGGTTGAGGTAGCCCATGTTATGAGCAGATATAGTATGTGGACCTCACAGATATTTAACACCAATACCAAGAAAGTGTGAAGCAGCATTGTTGATTTCTAAATAAAGCTGTCTAACTATGTCCAGTATGGCTGCATTCCTTGCATGTCTGTACTAAGTTGCTGCAGTCAATTACCACAGTATTTGCAGATGTCTGCTACTGTCACAGCTATTTGGTTTTATTCCCATGCCTGCCAACTAAGGCATGACAGCTGTCTGGTTTATGTACTGTACACAAACATGCCTCTCAAGTGTCATGATTTTTGTACTGTAATTAATACTGCTTAATCCATCTGTCATAGGATTACCACAGTAATGATTATCTGGAATGCAACGTATTACCAAACCCGCTTACAGAACACCATGGTTGTTATATAAGTCCACATTTTGTGAAACTGTGCTGTGCAGTTGTGTACCTGCATTTGTTATTGCTTGTCCCATACTGTCCCATGCAAACAGCTTGAGAGATATGTACATGCTACATCAGCTATCACAGACTTGTAGTTACTGTACAAAAAACTGACAATACACACCTGTAGAGTATAAATTATCAGTGTTTTCAGGGATATAATCTGCAATGTCACTAATGGACTGTTTTTCTCTCTCTCCCCACCCATTATCTTCATTGATTTATTATTGTTATTTATTATTATGACTTAATATTAGCATATTTTGTTCAAATGACTACATTTTGGGAAATGTGGTTTATTATTGTTATGTGTTATTATGATTCAGTATTAACATATCTTGTTAAATTAACCATTTTGTTGGCCTTATGCTTTAGTTCTTACTGGCATGCTAACATACTGACTGTTATGTTATTTAATGTTGTTTTTCACATAATATACATTGATATGTATTTGGGTTAATTAAAATGATGTTCCATGCTGTTAATACTAATAATGGTTTGTGTTTGACTAACCTTAACTTATTGCTATACCTCATTTACTACAGCACATCAAGGTAGGCCAGTTCTGGCTGATCCTCCAACCTTGCCTCAACCGGCCATGGCACTGGGACCCAGACCAGTGGTGCCCCCTCTGCTGCCCTACACTACTTGTGGCTTTGGGTAGTAGCACCCCACAGGAGAGGGCCCGGCCCCCCTCTGGGAGTAGTGGTGGAGGGGGAGTTGTTACTCAGGATGAGTTGCCAGTCCTGGTGCACAGGATAGTCTACTGTGGGTTTGACTGCCACCTGTGCTGGATTGAGGGCATGCTGGCTGACTTGGTGGGCAGCCTCACCCCAGTGCCCAGCCTCAACCACAGCCATCCTCTGGGCAGTGACGGACCAGTATACCTTATATACATGCCTTAACTGGAGTGTAAATGGTACCCTCACTCTGGCTCTGCCTCTTCAACAAGGCTGACACAGCTGACACAGATACTCCTACAGCATGTTGTCCTCCAAAGTGTTCACACTCTCTGCCTATGTCTATTATCTGCAGCAGCAGCTGCAGCCTGTGGCACACCCAGTTTTATTTATTTATTTATTTGAAGTTTGTTTGACAGGATAATCCATTGGACCGAATGAGCCCATTTTCAATGGAGTCCTGGGGAGAAAAGCTCCAAAAGATACAATATCAAAAATATCAAAAATACAAATAAGAATAAAGTAAATTATAATAGGTAGAACATAACATCTACTGTTTGATAAGTATCATAGTAGTACATATAAGCACAAGATAGTATTAAGAAAAACAGGAAAAGCAACAGAAGAGCAAATACAAGAATAACAAATAAGTTTACAATTTTTAATTTCTATATTCACTAATAAATGTAAAGAGAGAAAGTATTAGTTAAGATTCTAGTTAGTAGGTGTGCACAGATAGTATTTACATAAGTGGTTAACTATAGTAAGAGTGTTCCTATGGAAGGGAAGGGATTGTAGATTAAGGAGTGTGTTCTATGTAAAGGTTTCTGCTACAGACCCACCCTCTGCGACAATGTAGTCTCCTCACCTCAGTAATGTCCATTACAACATCTAAGAAAGGGGCCCTGATCTACATGAAGGCCTTATATATTGCACAGTAGTTGCATGTCATTGATTAATGATAATGCAATTCAGCTGTTTTGGCTGCAATTAGCATTTCAGACCCACAGATTGCTTTAGAGGCAATCACCTGCTGATGAGAAGCATGTTAAAAATGCAAGCAGCTGGCTATGGGGAACCATTCTATATGAGGCTTTCTTCACATAGAGCATGCCTTTGCAAAAACATTACTAGCACCACATATCAACAGAGGAGTACTGCACTCCATCAGGTATGTAACTGTTTTGTATATAACAGGAGGCAGATGGTAGAATAGAGGTATGAGGAATTGGGATTACAGCATTAAGCCTGTCTTACACCCGTGATAATGACATGCCATTGATATCCTGCTTTCTTACACCTACAGATGTCTTACAAATACATCAAGGGTGCATTGTCTTTTGTCATTGCGGCACACCGGTCTTGTTGGAATGTCCCTTTATAGTGGTTGTAATAGCACACTGCTATTTGTCTGGCACTGGTCTTATGACATATTATCGGGTCGTTGCCCTTAGGGGAAACACCACAGCAGACTGGAGTGCTGGGTGCATGATCATACAGCAGTATCTGTCATGGCACACAAGGGAATACCTGAGTATTGCTACTATCTCAGTTTCATCGACACATGTAGTATTTTTGCACACTGTGGAGCATGACATCTGTGAGCAAGCAGTGGATAGTGCCAGCCATTATTTCCTTGCTGTATCTGTACATAGTGTACTTCCATGTATCTGATCCTGTATTGTGTTTCCCTTTTGTTGTCTTTCAGGAATAATGTACCGTAGATGTCATGCACCCATCTCACATGTAGAAAATAAAATAATACTGGAATGACTAATACATCATCATTTCACATCCTATTGTTCAGGGAGAGGCATAACAGGGAACAGCAGGCTGCATTTTGGGCAGACTTTGTCTGGGATGTGCATGGCACAGACCACCAGGGCAAGACATATGAGCAGGTTCGACACCGCTCTATGGACATGGTCAATGCTGTATGACGAATGGCAGCAGATGCAGCTAGGGATCATGCCATCACCAGTGGAGGTCCTGCAGTGGAACAACCACTCTCAGCCACTGAGGAATTCCTGGTGAACCTAGGCACACACGACAGCTCCCAAGCATTCATCACACCATACACTATGGATGGGGGTGCCATGGTTTCCACAGCAGAAGAGTGTGCAGGTAAGCTTACTGTGGTCACCATTGTAATACTGTTGAAGTCATTGTGTCAGGCTGTACATACCTTTACATGGTTGTCAGGTCTTTATTCATTGGGGGGGGGGGATTTAACCTCAGTTGTACTCTCATACTCAGAATGTGACCAATACAAGTAACACAGTAGCTACTGTAAATGTGAGATATATGCACATTACCTTGTTTTGCTGCAACATGCGGTGGTACTGATATTACCTCACCCTCAACTTTTTACAGGTCCATCAGGTATTGTCCAAGGCTGTAGTCCTGCTCCTGGCAAGCTTGACACTGTTTTGTTATGAAACATTTCTATGCTATTAAAGTTAATGGACAGAATACTGCCCTATTTAAACTTAGTTTTGTGTATAACAGAGTAGAATGTTTTTATGTTCCATTCTGGAACAGATACCTAAGGTTCTTAGAGTGGGTAATCACATGAGTGTAGCTGAATCAAAAGAAACACTTTTGCAGTTACAGTTAAGAGTGAATAAGCCTCCTGGTTTACATGAGGCAATTAATCTGACATGCCTTTTAAAAACCAAAGAGTTGATGGAAAAAAAATTAGGCACTGAAACTTGTATTTGTATATATTTGTTAAGATAGGTGTACTAGGTTTTATGGGTTGTTTTATCAAGTATAGTTTCATATTGAATAAGTAAAAGGTAAATTTTATTGGTCAAGTTTTACTTGATTTACCTGATGTGATTGTTATAAAGGGCTTGAGTTGAATGTGTATTTTGTTCTGAGGAAGTCTTTTGTAGACAAAAGCGGAGACGTAAAATGTGAGACTACTAATCCAGTTGTGAGTCTTCATTATTATGAGTCCTGGTGGATTTTCCATACATAATAGCTCAGGTATTAATGTACTACATTTGCCTTTGTCATCACAGGCGACCGGGAGGGTTGGCATCTCTCCCCTACACAACCTGATGTCAGTGTCTCTTTGGACTCTGATGATAATGGTGGCCATAGTGAGGCACAGGTTGGTTTGACAGGGATTGAATCTGTCCCAGAGGTTGTCATCCCTTCTTCCGCCCCAATTCTCACCAGGCACTGTCAGTATGCCCACACATACCCAGTCTCCAGAGGCCACAGATATTGGACGGTCAGAGAGTGGAGACACTGAACAGGAAAGTGTGGCAACTATGGCTCCAGTGAGTGTAGACACTGGCCATAGCCAGAAAGCTGGTGAGGTCCCACACAAGTGAATTGACAGGGGTGCTTGTAGGAGGCCTGCTGTCTGTCCACCACCTGTTGCAGGTGTCACATCACGGGTCAGTTGGTGCATGTTTCGGGGAATCATGGAGGCACAGGTATGTTCTGAACAGAACACCAGAAGTATGCTTAGGGTTATGGATGCAGCACAGTCTGACATCCATGACTGCCTCCACTGCTTTGTGGACATCCTGGATCGGTTCACTGATTCAGTGGGCAGATGGTGGGCTGAGACAGCATCTGTCTTAGACCACACATTGTTGGTGCTGGAACATCTGGTTGTAGTTGAGCATTGGACCCATGGATGCAGGTCAGCAACGCCATCTGTTGAGAGTCCACTTGGTCATGCACAGTCACGCTTCTGTAGTGGCAGTACATCCAGTGTTACAGAGGGGATTGTTCTGTCCAGAACTCAATGTGGCAGGTCATGGGCTTGTGGTTCTGGGTGGTCCTGTGGGGGACATAGTCTCAGCAGACAGCAGTCACCACCAGGTACTAGTACCGCTTCTGACTTTGTACATGAAGGTGGCAGTGCAACTCCTGGAAGAGCCAGTTCCTGTGTTCAGTGCCAGAGATGGTGAACTATCAAGTCTACCATGTATGGTCTAAAGCTGTCCAACGTACATACACTCATTCACCACTGTCACATGCAGATCACCTACAGACACACACGGCACCTCTCCATAGTCCATCTTACCTGCTCCCCTGCCTGATGCACACACATGATGTCAACTGTTTGGGCCAGCCTAGGCCTCTGGCACCCCCACACAACACCCTGTGCAAGTGATGATACCTGTGCCACATTCCTGTCATCCTTGCCATCAATGCAGGGATATGAAGCTATGTGTCTGATTCACAGGGTGACTATATTATTTGACATGCACTTGTGTAATGCAGTGTTGTTTTGCCATGGCACCTGTTGTGCTCACCAACAGATACTGTATGCTGGCATTTGCCATGAGTATGCCACATACTTTTGTGTACCTTATGTTGTATGATGTTGTCCTGGCGGTATAGTTACACAATGACAGGTGTGTCACGGGCCTGTTTATGTTTCTGTTTCAGGAGTCTGAGGTGATAACTTATGGACACATTGTGGCAATAAAGCAACACAGGATGACATGTCAGCACAGCAGAAATATGTGTTCAACAAGGTACAGCAGTATAAGTGCATGGCTCCATAGGCTTATATGTGTATAATAGTCTAACAAGGACAATGGTGGCATCCAGCTTACTCATGAATTCATAATTTATGATAAGTTCTGCTACCCTTGATAACTGTCACTTGGATTTTGGGAACTTATACATCTACAAGCTGTGGTGATAGAGATAACCCATCTACAAATATCCTGTGCCCAGTTCAGTTGGCCAACACCAGTTATGATTGTCATGTTTTGCATCACATTGTGTAACCTGCACATGATGTGTGTGTGATGCCCATCCCCTGACCTAGCAAGCAAGGAACCTAAATCCTCACCACTAACACCAGAGAGGGTGTCCCATATATGAAGAAAGGATAACAAACACACCCAGTAAAGTGCAATTTCCCTTAAGCGCACACAGAGATCACAGTCAGTCTAGGGCTGATCGCTCCCTTACTCCCCAGGTCCCCAATAAGACTCCCCACTGGCACAGCTATAGGGTCCAGATCTCAGCCTAGTGGGCAAGCTAAAATCTACAGCACCCTCTATGTCCAATCAATGCTTCAATTCCCTGCCCAAGTAGCTGACACACACAAACTTTGAGATAAGAGTTTACACAATCACACAGACACTTCTGGGGAAGGCTGGCACAGGTTCTCTAGCTGTGCCCATTTTTACCCAGATTATACAGTAGTACCAGCTGCCACCACCCACTAATAATTATCAGCTACTCAAAGGCCTTTAAAAGGGAGTCCAATTATTACTGTGCAGTATTATTATCCAATTGGTAGATATGACTAAACAGTCAAAGCTTATTTGGAGTGATCTGGACAGTGAACTCTATAAATATGCAATGTGCTCTAGAGCTTAACTTAACTCTACACAAAACCAGCCACAGTTAAAAAGGTCTTAAAATATTTAATAATAAATAATTAAAACCACAAGACAATACTTTCTACTATACAGTGCTAGTCAAACGTTCAGAGATCACACAGAAATACTTAAAATAAATCAGTACAGTTCTGACATCACAGAAAAACACTTAGTCTAAACTTTCTAATTCTAGCTATCTCTAAAAGAAAACACACTTCTAAAATAACTTACTTACATAGAGCAACAGGCAGTACTGAGTTGGATAGTCTGGACAAAAATGCTTAATAATATCTGTTCTCACTGTTTAAATTGCTATTGCAGTTCTGATAAACATTACATCATCTTTTTACACTTTCCTGGTGTTCCCAGGCTGACAGACATTGCTTTTACATTATTTTACACTTATAGCAATAAAGGACATTCCACATGTAAATTATGGTCATTAACTTTAGCCTTAAAACAATAGTCAGGAAGCCTTCATCTAGCCAGACCGGAGCTGAATTGTAAAACATCAAAGGCAGTGATGAACTAATTTTAATTTCAAAGGACCAACAAAAATGCTTGAATTAGCTTTCTTTACAGCAGATGGCAATGTTGCCACATTGTTTTAAGTTCAACATTCAACAGCCTATTCTTTCATTTAAGAAAACAAGTTTGTAGTTCAACATTCATATTTACAATGCCCAATTCTATCTGGCTAGGCTGGCAGCCTTCACCCATCTCTACCAGTATTCACAGTGTGTCACAGCAGATGTGTGCTTTACATGCATGGGGGACCTGTTTCATGTAGGGTGTACTGTCTTTGTTATGTACCAGTCTCTGCAGCATGTACTATGTATACCACGATGATGTAGGTGTGTACAACAGGCAATACATGTATTACTCCTGTCATGGCAACTCAGGAGGTACACAGTGGGATCTGACACCTCCCTGTATGGAGACATACACATCCCCTTCAAAGCATTTAGGTGACAGACTACACATGTATGGTTGTGACAAGGACTCCAAAGGACATGTTATCTACACTGTTTATTAATGTACCATGGCACCTGTGTGGCTGCTACAGTTGTATGATCTGCCTGTGTAGTGACATGGCAAGGGTACCATTACACACAATGATAGGTGTGCTGACTGCCACATTCAGTATAGTAAGGGCAGTCTGAGATTTACATGCAAAACATGTCGGCAAAGGTGGTACAACAGTGAATACATCCCAACATCTTAACAAACAGTGAAAGTCAAAGGGTACAGTACTCTGTGTGTCCATACCTTCATGTGTACTGACTCAAGTGTGTACAGTGTGAAGACAGTACAATATTGTGCTGGGGTGGATGATTTCCCACAGGATAGTATCATGCAGTCATTGGCATGTCTTCTGTGTCAGTGGCTCAGACAACTGACTGTGTCTTAGGCCATCCTGGATAACTGCTGGTTCTGTGTTGGAGTCTGTGATGACTCCTAATAGGCAACCACCTGCTAATGTACCAGTCAGAGGTCACTGACAGTGGCTGATACTATAGAGAGGGAATAGCTAGAAGGGATATGCCAATAATGGCAGATGGTGAACTCCACTGGTGAGTGGCATCAGTGCAGCATAGGTCTCTCAATTGCTATGTTCCTAGAGTATGACTCTCAGACACTTACCTATACACCAGCTGACATAACACTCTGCACATGACATACATAGTTTACTGCATGGCCTGCTGCCCTAATATTCTCATAAACCTTCTCAGGCCAAGGTTGATGGAGTGAGACTGATGTGTGACATCCATCGCATAGTGTAACAGTCATAGGGCTCTGCTGGTCACAGACGGTAGGCATGATCTTGGATTGAGCACAATTAGCAATGTTTGGTCCAATATCAGTAGATGTATGACAGTGTCAGTGCTCATATGCATGCTAACCCCTATCATGACATTTCAGGTGACATGACTCAGAGATATGGGGACACCGCTTGGCTCTACATGCTAGTTGTCCTCTGTGCAAGTAAGTATTGCAGTTACTTCCAGCATGTTGCAAGAAGAAAGTCATGCAAGGTGTCTGTACAGAGCACAAACACATTAGGGAAGTGTACTATATACACACTGTGTTGCTTACTCATGCTGCAGCTCATTTGTCCAAATGATGGTACAGGTCCTTACCTACGCTGACCTGGAGCAGTGCTGTGACATCCACACATGGGGAACCAACATATAGCATCATGTCTGTAGCAATATGGGTGATCACTACATCTCCCCCAATGTGAGGTCCACCCCGTTGGGGTCTGGGCAAAGATCAGTTCCCTTAGAACTACCAGTATGTCCCCCCTTTGCAGACAATGCAGACATATATTTCAAGAAAGCCATTTAGTATCTCCTGTGGGATGGTTGACATAGCATAACTGCACCTCCCCCTTCAGATGGGGCAGACAAGTCTGCAGAGCTCTACATCCATGCATTATGTCAGCAGCATTACAACTGCATGAATCCAGCTGCACAGGACAGGAGGGACACAGGCTTGTCATGTCTCAGCACACCTGACTGATAGACAAGCGCCATTAACAGGCTGTGCAATAACAGGTGGACATTGCTGTGTGACAGTTGGGGTGATGTGCCCCCCTAACATGAAGGAACAACCTCCTCAGGTAAAAGCAGCACATAATGTTGTTGTGATGTTGTGTAGAGACTGTAAGTGACAAAATTAGCCACACACACACAAAGCAGAACCACAAAACACAGTGTAGTTACATGTGTAACCTCAAAGGACAGGCCCAGATAGTCACTGAACTCTGACATCATGATGCCAAATATGATGGGTCTGTACTCAAGTACACTCCCTTGTCCACACCACATGTGATACATGACATTCCTATAACTTCTCCCATAACTTCCTTACTTACAGAGCAGTTCATAACTGGCCTCTCAATGAAAGGCACACAGCATCTATTGCACATGATAATATTCCAGGCTGAAGTCCACATGTGATCTGACAAGGATTACTAACACCATTGGGAGCCCCTTGCAATCATACTGACACCACTGTCTGCACACCAGCTGAGTGGACAATGGCACCTGTTCTACCCTTGCACAGAGGTGGTGCATCCACTGACCAACATAACTATATAACTATTTGTCTAAGTATCCATTTCTGTCTGTCCCTAGGGGCAATCATCTTGGAGCTGATCAGCACACATATATATGGTCTACACACAGTTGACTGTACACATGTTGGATGTGTGACATTAAATTCATAATTGTTACACTTGGTGGACATTTCTGAGGCAGTCAGCAAGGACATGGGTGAGGGTACATCAGGGTGTACAACCCCTAGACTGAGCCAAGCCATCTGACAATACCACACACTTAGGCATTCATGATACTGTCATTGTAGAGGTCACTAATTGATGGCACACATACACAACATAGGGACATCCACTCCAGTAATTGATCTGTGAGCAGCAGTGCTCAACAAGGCACAGTCCTGGGTCTTCTACTGCTTGCACTGCATGCAACGACAATACATGTGAAAACTGAATGACTGTGGCTAACAATGTTGGCTGATGCTTGCAAATTGTGATCACTCATAAAGTCTCTGTGTTAGTAGTACATCAGTTACAACATGTGATGTACATAATTGGGGTGAAAACTGGGCACACAGACCTGGCCACACAGTTTTACACCTAATGTGCCTCAGATCACTATCTCTCTACAGTGGTATGGCAGGAATCATATGGCATAGATAAGGCCACAGTTACCAGTAGGTGACATACTCATAATCTCCACATACTCTTCCTCAGCATGCCAATATCTGAGTACAACGGCCATTTATTGACATACCTTTCCAAGCAGTACTGGCACTTGCACATGACAGTATGGTCTCTCACAAGGACACTTCACATCTTCAGTATGTGCTCACTGGTGACCATCTGCAATGAGTGTCACTGCTGCCTCTGGCATATAGACTACTCACAGGTAATCTGCACCTTGCATACAGGGCAAAGTGTGACCCTGCTTGATTGCATATGCTGCCTATCTGTAGGAAGCATAGTAGATGGATAACTCACTGTAAGGACATTAACCTAGTATGTGATGTTAGTACGACATGCTTGTGGGAGACATTTGTCTGGCAGACTTAAACACACCATTGAAACAGACCCTACCTAATGGCACATAGAACACCTTAATGCACCTCAGTACATGATATCTGTATGATTGGCTGGGCAACGGTCATCTCAACACAGGGTGTCTGCCTGTGTGCCTCTGGGACTAGGGCAATATGTGCTGATCCTGTACCAAGGGGTATAAACATGTCTATGATTGTGAGGGCTGTATGGCCATTATGCTAGTTAAGTTCAAATGTCATATGGTATATGTCATACTTGAGTCACTGGGTCCTTGTACACAGCCTACACTAATTCTACCAATGTTACTGGGACTTCAAACCACTGCAGTACTGCCCAGATTAACTTTCTTGGGGCCTTGTCATATGCTTTCTCCAAGTCTAGGAATGCCCAGTTGGACTCTTTCCTCATTTCTTGCTTCTTCTCAAGTATCTGTCTCAATGCAAACATTGGGTCAATTGTGCTGCATCCTGATCAGAACCTGAACTGTTCATCTCCCATCTTACATTCTACTGCTCTGCATTATCTATTTAATAATCACTCTCTCCAGAACTTTCATGCAGTGTGGTAGGAGTTTGATACCTCTGTACTGCCCACAGTTGTGGATGCCCTCTTTGTTCTTGTACATTGGCACAAGTATGCTTATTCTCCAGTCATCTGGGATATGCATTTCTCTCCATACTGCTATTAGTACCCTCAGGAGCCATTTCTCACCTATCTCACCCAGCATCTTTATCATATCTGCTGTGATCTCATCTGAGCCTGCTGCTTTCCCTGACTTCATCTTCCTTAGTGCTGTTCTTACTTCTTCTAAGGTGGGCTCCTCTTCTTCTCTAAGTGTAAGCTGTTTCTGGGACAGTACAGCTTGTGTGGGGTTTTCTTTATTCAAAAGCTGCTGGAAATACTCCTTCCATCTGCCTTTGATGTTCTGTAGACTGATAAGCAGGTTGTTCCTGGCACCCCTTATGAAGGGTGTCTGACTATCTTCTTTATCTTTCTGTCTTTGTCTTGCAATCTGATATAGTTTCTTTGTGTCCCTTACTAAGTCACTTTCCAGAAGTTGGTAGAGTGCCTCCGATACCCTATTCTTTGCTATTGCAACTTCTTTCTGAGCTTCTTTGTTAGACGACCACTAGTCCTTCCTAGCCTGGCCAGTCTTTTCTAACTCCCATTTCTTCCTGCACTCCTTCTTTTTATTGATGACTTCCTGGACTTCTGCATTCCACCACCAGCTTTCCTTATGTCCCTTATTTCCATACCTGGCTTGGCCACATATCTTTTCTGTAGTCCTAACACATGCTGTTTTTAGGCTCTGCCACTCCTCTTCAACTCCTCCTATTTCCTCATCTTGGGGTGCTAGAGCTCTGAGTAATTCCTTGAACTGTTGTAGTTTCTCTCCAGTCAACTTCCCGGTCTTCAGCCTGGTCTCTGTTGACCTTAGATCCTTCTCTGACCACTACTTGCAGCTGATTGTAGCAACTAATGGTTTATGCTGTGGGCTGACTGTTTCACTGGAGATGACTTTGCAATCATGGATTTTACCCCAGTCCCTTTTCCTTACTAGGAGGAAGTCTACCTGAGTTGCACGTTGGCTACTCTTGTATGTGATCTTGTGACTGTCTCTTTTTCTGAACCATGTGTTGGCTACTATCAAGCCATTTGCCAGAGAGAAGTCTAGAATGGCTTCTTCTTCTTTATTCCTGTTATCCCACCCATGTGGACCCAAGCAGTCCTCATATCCTGTTCTGTCTGTCCCAATATGTGCATTCAAGTCACCCATTATCAACACCAATTCATGTTGTCCTGCTTTATGTAGTAAAATTCTTTTCCTCACTATCACAACCCTGCTGTGGGGCATATTCTGATATGATTAATACTGCCCTATCATTACACTGAAATCTGATTGCCATGAGTCTGTCATTAATTCTGATGATATCCCTCACTGCCTTCTGAAGTCTATCTCTCACCACAATTCCTGCACCATTTCTAGCCTGTCCCCCACCTGAGTAGTAGAGTCTGGATCCCAAGCCAAGTGGCTTTGGTGCACTGTCCTTCCATCTCATCTCTTGGATACATAGGATGTCCAGCCTCCTACGTATCATCATGTCATCCACTTCCAAGCTGTGTCCTGTCAGTGAACCTACATTAAGTGTAGCAATTCTCAGTTCATGATTGGCAGGTTGGTTGGTTTTCTGTCCAGCTTTTGCTCAACAGAGCTATCCCAGGTAACCCAGGTTGGGCAACTAGACACCGGCCAGCCAGTAGCTTATTGGCCCAGGGCTCCTGGGCTTTATGGCAGGCACATACTGGCCAATAGGGCCACATATACCCCTCCCACCATTAGCAATGGTCCCTGGTGTGGGTGAGAGTAGGCCAGGTCCTCAACCCACTTATCACTGGTAGCTACCCATGCCCATTTTTGGCAACATTAGTCAACATGACCGAATCACCTAGAGCCATATTTCACACTGTCGAGTGGCTAGTCCCACCACAGCGCAGTTTGTGATCCATGTTCTCCTATCTTGAGTATACTGAGCACCACAGTAGATGCCCAAAGCAGTTGGTCTGTACAACTCTTCCCCCTATAGGACAACATGTTGAGTCTGTGCTGCTACCCATAGCTCCATTCATTGGTGAGTTTGAGATGGAAACACTCAGCATGTTTTTTGGACATGGAAGAAACCCCACAGAGACACAGGGAGAACATACAAACTCCAAACAGGCATTGGTCGGAGGTCAGGATAGTACCTTGTACCTTGTGCATGGGAGGCGAAGACCTTAACCACTAAGCCATCTTCTTCTTAGAACCCCTACTTATCTAGTCTTATACACTATATATCACAGTACTTACTGCACATGCCATGACTTAAGTCTGATGCTAGACTATCAGCTGGTGGTCTTAAGGTGGATGATATCATCAGGCCTTGTAGAAGAGGGAGTTTAGAAACCAGCAGCAAGTTACAGGGCCAAAAAATGCATAACCATGGCAGGTGAATAGCCCAGGATGGCATGTCCATTGTGTTGCACACACAGACACACACACACACACACACACACACACACACACACACACACACACACACACACACACACACACACACACACACACATACCCCACATGGGCTGTAGTGAGATTGGAACCCCTATCTATCTAGTCTTATACACTATAGACCACAGTACTTATCATATGTGCCGTGGCTTAAGTCTGATGCTAGACTATCAGCTGGTGGTCTTAAGGTGGATGACATCATCAGGCCTTGTAGAAGAGGGCAATTTGGAAGTCAGCAGCAAGTTACAGGACCAAAAGGTGCATAACTATTGCAGGTGGCTAGCCCATGAGGGCATGTCCGCTGTTTTGCACACACACACACACACACACACACACACACACACACACACACACACACACACACACACACACACACACATACATACACACTAAGTGGGCTGGAGTGAGATTAGAACCCCTACCTATCCAGTCCTATATGCTATAGCTCACAGTACTTATTGCATGTGCCACTGGTTATGTCTGTTGTATATGCGATTGCAGGCATAGTACTTGTGGATTACACAAACTAGTCTTATGTTGAACAGCATCTGTGGCCTGCAGAGTCATATTGCTGCATACTGTTACCTGCATCTAGTATCCTAGAAGTGAGATAACTATTATCCTTGTTATGTGTGTACAGTTAACAGTATGGCCATACGTGGCTGCTTTCAGTTAGATAGGCAAACCTGTGGGCAGGGGCATTGTACCCTGTCCATGTGTGTGTTGACACATTATACATTACACCACCCACTCACCTGTGTCTGCCTATGTGGTGACATCCAGCAGGTACAGGGGTCTGTAGGTGAATGGATTATGTACTGTTGTAGCCTTAGTTTGGATCCTTTGAGCAGCTGTATGGATGTGTGATAGTGCAGATCTACTCACCATTATTAGGTATGTATCTATAAATGTAGCTGTGTGTGTATGATATGTATACGCATTATGTAGATATATGTGGAGAGTCTATGTATCATTTTAATATTGGTATATATGTATTTGACACTACCTAGTGATATATATACTAATTATGTGAGAGAGATAGTGACAGATGGATATGTATAAGTATATGTCTGTATGTACAGATGTATTTATACATAACATGCCATTTTGATAAGGGCAACATAATTGCACTCATTTTAACTAAGTATATGAGCATGTCCAGTGGGACTGCCAGTACTTACAAGGTGACTTCAGGGCACACCTACATGTACTCCAGTCTGGGATTTTGTGTGTTACGGACATTGCCATCTGCCCTGTTTCTGCAGTACTGCACTTACCTCAAAGTGTCCACGACATTCCCCAGTTGTCTGCTGTACTTAATATGTGATTAAGGTTCATAATGTCACACCACATACAGATTGACCATCTGACATACCTCTCAACTGTACAGATCTTCACAAAATGTCCAGTATTTTGTCTCATATTATTGGTCTGTTCCTCATATATTTGTGGTGTTCTGGTAAATTATTGTATATTGAAGTCACTAAATATTAACTACAGACAAACATTTGAGTGTCAGACTTTATATCCTTCAGATATTATGTAATAGTGCAACCAATTCGATTTTATACTAGCAACTTTCTAGGTTAATCAGAACAGTCTTTAAAGTCTGTCTCTATTTTTGGTCCTTTGTCCCCCCCCCCCCATGCTTTTTGGCTTTGTCCATATTTCTTTCACTAAGAGATTGAGAGGTATGACAGTCTCTGAAAACATCACCATACTAATACCTCACATGCAAAAGCTGTGCATACTTCCAGATTCAAACCATCAGCACCATCACCCATGCTAACATCCCTAGCCCACTTAGCCAAACAGGCTGCCAAATAGAGAAAAATCATTCATCACACAATCAACAGCATACATATGTACTTTGTTATCCCTGCATTATGTAAGGCATACAATGTCTGGATCAGGTTCTCTGTTACAGCCCTGAGATTACCTGGTCTGCTGATATACCATTGCTGACTTACTGTTACAGCAGTCATATGGGAACACTGATGTGTTGGGGGAGGAGAACAGCACATGATCTGCTGGGATAGACAGTAGTCCAAATATCATGTGACCCCACTATTTAACATCTACCTGGACTGATGTAGTGAATATTCCAACTATGAGGCCTAGTGTATATTACAAAACACATACTATTTGACTAGGTATATGTAGTCCCATGTGGATGTTGCATCTCTCCAAATACCCCATTATATTTCCTTGCGTACATGCAGCAGATCCATGCATACAATACCATATTATAGTAATCCTTACAAGTAGTGTGTAGGTGAGAGACTTACCTTGTGAATGCAGCAGTTGACAGAACTGTAGTTCAGGGCTGTCTCTGTCTGATGCATGCAGTACACAGCCAATAAATGGATAGGTACAGGTTGTATTGGTTGCCTGGCATCAACTGTACTATATGTATGTGAGTAGGAGTAAGGTGTCAGTCCCTAGGGCCCTAGGTTGTCAGTGAATTTGCTATGTGTTTTCTCGTAGCCAAATCCAGGGCATACTGGGCATGCCTACGTCTGCCCACAGGGCCATCATCAGGGAGTTTCTTCTCCGAGTCCTCCTGTGAATATGGCTGTGGTGGCCTAGACACTAGTGGGGTCTGTGTATCCCTTCTCTTTGCTCCTCCTGCTGCAGCTGTTTCCAGAGGATCATATTGTGTAGCATGGCACATACTGTGAATATCTGTGCACATGTGGCTGGAGAGTACTGTAGGGCTTCACCAGATATATTGAGGTGATATATCGAGGCACTGGAACCATGACATCAGCAGCCCAAACACATACACTATGATGTTCCTAGTTTGTGCGTGTGCCTCATGACAGCATTGTTCCATGGGTGGTTGTGCATTTCTGATGGGTGACATCATCCATGGTTCCAGTGCATAGCCAGCTTCCCCCAGTAAATGACCATGTGGGATGTCCTCCCTAGCAAACATCTGGTACAGTTGTGATGCGTGCCAGATGTGGGAGTTGTGATAACTATCAGGGCAGCCAGCACACACATTCATGATAATTCCCTTGGCATTGCACATGACCTGGCAGTTGATAGAGTGGTACCCCTTAAAGCTGGCATAGATTCTACCCTCCTTACCTGGTTGTGACTTGATGTGTACATGAGTGCAATTTATGGCACCCAGTACCAAAGGGTAGTGTGCTACAAAGTAGAAGTGTTGCATATTGCTGGCCCTCACCTCAGGGTGAGGGGAAAATACATATGCTCACTGGCATGTGGTAGCATGGTATTCAAAAACTGGTGGAGTACCCTGGATGCTGATGCCTATGAGACCCCCATCATGTCCCCAGTGGGTCTTTGGAAAGTACTTGTAGCTAGTATCCCAAGGGCTACACATACCTTTGTTTCCACTGGGATCAGTTGCCCTCTGTTGGCTATGGGTCTGAGTTGAGGGTGGCAGAGCTCAGTGAGTTCTTGTAGTATGTCCCTGTCCACCCTGTAGCACTCTACAATCTACAGCTCATGTAGCTCCTGGAAGGTTACCCTTGGCCCGAACATTTTTCTCATTCTCTGTCTATGCCTATTGTCAGTAGCAGCAGCATTGACTTCAGCATCTAGCCCATATTGATGTAGTAGACCTGCAGCAGCCCTTATCATTCTTTCAGTTAAAATTCCCAAGTATGTATGCCAATGGTGCAGAGTATGGGGGAAAATTGGATTGTAGGGGTGCATTCATACTTTATAGTGCTCTGCTGTAGGTGCTGACTATGTGATTGGCTACCTATGATGCATTGCACCTGCCTAGTACATCATTAACATCATTTACTGGCCCTAGTTTAAGTGAAACAGGAGTCAAATAGCAATTAATATATCATTGGCTTTTAGATACACTCAGCACTGTGGCGCACTGCGCAAACACGTGCCTCATAGATAAGCAAAGCTTAGCACATGTCGTATGCACCCCCAGACTTTCCTCACTCAGCACAGCAGTGCACCACACAAACACACACCCCAAAGGTAAACAAAGCTTAGCAGTTAGTGCACACACACTCCCAATAGGATATGCTCAGCACGGCAGCACACTGAGCAAACAGGAGCAGCTAAGCTGAAATCAGCTTAGAAGTCATTGGACACACCCTCCTTTGATGCCAGCTGCCTCCTTTGTAAACACCAACATAGTTCTGTGCCTTCACAGAGGGGATTTGCAGACATGATTACCCATTCCTGCTATTCAGTAACTCTACCTCATTTGCATAGGGATCCGTGGTCATAGTCTGGAAACTACATACTTCAAATCCCTACCATGTTAGCAACAGCACCAATGCACCACTGTAGATACTCCACACAGAGTCCTGTAATACATTTCTGTCACTTACTATTAATTTTGTTTTTTCTTTTCAATTATTTATTTTTTCTTTAATAAAGCATGTTTGTGCATTGCGGCCTGCTGCACAAACATGCACAGATTGTTGAAAAAAATAAAATTATTTGAATTTATTTCCCTTACTTTTTCAGATACATGGTGGATAATTTTGCTGATATCTGTATGTGCTATGCCATTTCTGTCCATCTACCTACATTTTTACAGCCCCTTTTTTCTGTCTACATTCCTTTACATGGAATTTTTCCATGTATAGTACAAACACTGACACAGAGTCTGCAGAGCTGCCTATCTGCTAGCTGGATCACTCTACTTGCCTCATTTGCATGGAATTCACCTGTTTATGAGGTGATTTGTATGCCACGGATATTTCTGTGCTGGCGTATGCAAGAGTGCCATCCAGCAGTGTTTACTGAATCTAAGCCTGCTTACGTCCATGTAAGCAGTATGGCACGATGTCTACATGGTGAAAAAGACAATGTAGGCTTTATTAAATTCCCCCCAGGGTCAACATCAACTGAGTTAATATAATTTCCATGATTCCTTCTCTGTTTATTAAATTTTAATGAATTATTTATTAAGAACTTGCTGGTGTGTTTACAGTTAAGATTTTTAGTTTGTTGTTGCCTCACATCTGTTCATGACTGTCAGTGTGCAATTCAGGCTGCTTCATTGCAAAAGTGATTTATGGTGTACATTACAAAGATTAAAGCATGTTACTTTAGCTATGGTAGTTTTCACTTATAGGTTCATAGGTTCATAGGTGTGTCCTAGGCTAATGGCTCTGGAGCCTTTACAAGCCTAGCACATAGGATTACCCTGACATTGTGCCACCCGACCTTAGTTCCCAGTGCCTCTGTTGAGTAGAGCCAATGGAGTGATCCCTGGGATGAATTTTCTATTTTCCATCCACTCATCAAGATTTATCTTGAAGAGGGCCAGTGAAGTGCTCTGTTTGACATGTATGGGGAAGTCTACTCCATAGCATGGGCAGTCTCTGTGTTAGGAACCTGTCCCCCCAGCATGTTCTGTTGATTGGGGTAATGAGGTTGAGGTCTCTGGATCATGTGGTGCAGAGGGATTGGGATATCTTTAGATGTACATTTCTAACAGAGCTGGGTCAGACATGACTTTGTAAGTCAAGTAGAGATCGCCACTAAGTAGGTGATATGAGACAGAGAATAGCTGGAGTTTTTTGTCTGTCCATATAAGACAAGTGTTTAAGGCCTAGGACCCTCTTTGTGGCCTCTCCAGTTATTGCAGGTCTTTAGTGAGGTACATGCCAAATGGGGCATTGTACTCGATGATTAGCCTAATGAGGGAAGAGCAGAGGCAGACAATGACCTCTTTCTTCCTGGATGCAAAACCCTTAGTAATGAGATGTGTCACATAGAAGGACTTTCTGACCACAGTGGCAATGTGGTGGGCAAAAGAGAGGTTGCTGTCAACCTGTGTTCCCAGATCTCTTATAACGCCTTCCATGTTCAGTGGACTACAATCAATGTGGTAATTCATGGGAACCAGGTTTTTCCCAACGGGGATGACGACACATTTTTTGCCATTGAGCTCAAAGCCATGGTTCTGACACCAGTTGTTGGTCTCAGTGAGGCCTTTCTGTAGGATGTCAGCATCACTTGGGGAGTTAGTTATAGCTCCCAACTTGCAATAGTCTGCAGACTTTGTTAGCTAGAGTCCCTTTGTGTTGGCCTGGACTTAAGAGAAGTAGATACCAAACAGGAGAGGACCCAGGACCAAACTCTGTGGGACTCAACTAGTGACTGGTTGGCAGTCTGACTTGGAATCAACTACTTTCACACCGTGGGTTCTGTGAGCCAGTCTGCAACCTACCTAGTGATATATGGGTTGATGCCTAGCTTAGTGAGTTTTTATATGATTCCTGAGTGGAGAATGGTCTCAAAGGCCTTGGCCAGATCAAGGTAGGATGTATGAACCACCTTGCCTTTATCCACAGCTCTGGTGACTGACTCAAAGAAGTCAACCAGGTTGAGCAGGCATGATCTACCCTTCACAAAACCAAACTGTGTGGGATCCAGAGTTTGGCGATTCCCTGTATCCTTGTTTATTAGGTCCACGATGATGCATTCCATAGCTTTGCATATCAGACTCATCAGGCTAATGGGGCGATTGTTCCTAGGGTCTGTAGTCGCTCCTCCTTTGTGGTGAGGGATGACTGTAGCAGTAAAGCCTGAGGTGAGGCTGTGAGGCTGTAACTGAACAGGCCACACAGGTGAGGTACAGTTCATGCTGTAGTTCATGTAGAACACAGCCTGGGATATTGTCAGGTCCGATAGAAGCTGTATTCTTGGGCTTTGGACAGTGCTGTTTTAACCTATGCAGCAGTAATACTGGGGGCCTAGTAATCTACTGATGTTGTGATTGGCCCTTTGAGGGGGACAGAGGGGTAAAGTTGGCACTGAATCTGTTGGCCAGTATATTGGCGATATCTTTTGGCTCAGTATAGGAAGTATCATTGTGCAGTAGTTCAGAGCAAATCTGGGTTTTGCCGTGGAGATTCTTTACATAACTATAGAAGGCCTTGTGGTTGTCTTTACTATCTGCTGCAGTTTTGTTTTCATAGCTAGCTTTAAAGGATTTGATGAGGGATCTCAACTTTTTGTTGAGGCTGATAAGGGAGTTTTACCAGTCTTGGGACTTCACCTTATTCAGCATCAGTTTCCTCCTTCTGTTGTAGAGTTTATTTATGGCAGGAGACCACCAGATTGGCTTCCTTTTTTTGAAGGAGAGTGTCTTGGCTCTATTGGGTATGGCGAGATCCATGCATTGTGTACATGCTCGTACAGTGCATTGGTGTATGATTCAGCAATCACGCAACTATTCTCCATTTGCATGGGTGTCATGAAGTTAGCCACCTCTGTTTCTAGGAGCCCAAAGTTAGCTTTGAAGAAGTTCTTCATGGTGGTTACCTTTGCGGGAGTGGGGTGGGGGTGGGTGGGATATGTATTTCCAAGGTGATTAGTTTGTGGTCGGATCTAACCAAGGAGGAGTTGACTATTGGTGTAGAGCAATGGTTGCCCATGTTAGTAATTACCAGGTCAAGGATGTTGCTACCTCTAGTTGGGGGTAAGAATGAACTAGCCCAGGCCATTGGAATTAATGAATTCCAGGAAATGTTGAGCAAATGTGTTGGTACATGAGTAGTTTTCCGAGTTAATGGAGGGGTAGTTGAAGTCGCCAAGTATGAGAGTGTTAGGTTGGACCCTAATAGTTTCCAGGGTGTTTAGGAACATGGAGTGTGAGTCTTGGGACATGATTGGGGACCTATAGCAGGCTACTACTTGAATCACTGTCTTACCCAATGTTAGCTGCACCTGAAGTATCTATGATGCGTTATGTTGGGCTAACAGTCTGGAGGTGTGCACATATTTTATGAATATGGAAACACCATTGCCTTTGGAGCTTCGGTCCAAGTTCTGGGGCGAAAGGTGTGGAATGAGTTATAGCCTGGTAGTGCAGGGGTGCTTTCTGCTGCTTTAAACCAGGCCTCTGTTACAGCACAACTATTGATATTC
This sequence comes from Protopterus annectens, assembly GCF_019279795.1. Lineage (NCBI taxonomy): Eukaryota > Metazoa > Chordata > Ceratodontiformes > Protopteridae > Protopterus > Protopterus annectens. The sequence goes on along the minus strand of NC_056738.1, from coordinate 52,418,559 downwards.
TCCATTTTAAGGAGTGCTTTGAGGGAGTTCATTTTGAGATTTAGACTTCTAGCATCGAGCAGCATGACTCTCAGATTGCATTTGTCTGTAGCTGTTACAGTGGTAATTTGGTCTTTGGAACACCACCTAAAAAAAGGCACTATAGGGGTGGCAAGAGCCTTGGCCAGTCCCCAGATGCCCAGGGTTGACAGATGCAGGCCATCTCTAGCAAAGCATTGAGGTCTGTCAATCATGTCATCCCAGGCAGACAGATACTGGATCCCCTTATAATGACACCAGAAATGTAGCCAATTGTTGAAATTAATCATTTTCTGCTTCTACTGTGGTATCATTTTGGGTGATGGTAGGATGCTGCTTAGGGCTAGGGTCATACCCTCCTGGGCTGCATAATCCAAGAGCTCCTCCATGTCTCTTTTCATGTAGTCCAGGGAGGTATGTCTCAGGTCATTCACACCCACATGTACAATGACAGTGTCATATTTGTACCTGTTGTTGAGGGACCTGAATGCATGTGGCAGAACCTGGCACCTGACAAGCAGCTAACTGTTACGTTCTCCTTATTCAGCCTAGTGAGTGGGACATCAGTGTGCCTCACTATCAAGTTATGCACTTTATCAATTAGATTTAATCCCTTTATCAAACACCATATTCTAGAGGACTGCCTCCAAGCAGTGCTATTTTTTTCTCTGAAAATAGATGTCTCTGCTTCAAAAACAATTCAACAATTTTAATAAAATTTTAAGAAAATACTAGTGACATGATTATCTAAAAAACAAACACTCTTGGCTCCCACCCTTAAAGGCAAAGAAGCAAACAGCAGTGATTTGAATTTTAATGTGAAAAATGCATTTTTTAATATAATTGTATGCCATAACACATAAAACAAATAAATGTATACTTTTGCACATAAATACATTCTTTTTTTGGACTGAAATCACAACAAAAGTTAATAGGTTCATAGGGAATTACTAACCTAATGACCCTAAAAGGCCTTTTTAAGCCTAGCCATGCTTCACAAATATATTTGGCAGGTTTCCATATCATTCATTTTATTGGAGAGTGTAGCTTCAGTATGAGTGATTGAGCATTTACAAGCTTTCTCTTTCTAATAGCGACATACTTGGCAGACAAGGGTTACATTTTAGAATTCTACAGTCATTGATCCAAGTTGCATTTGAATAAGTACATGGAGGAACTCTGCTTCCCAAGGACTGGAATTCAGTTCCAGAGAAGCAGTATTCTCTGAGACTCAGACCTGTCTCTCCAACATATGTTATTTATGTAACAGATGAGGTTTAGGTCCCTATATTAGGTGTTTTTAATGCTATTTGTTTTGCAGATGTGTAACAGGTCCATAATGGCTGTATCAGAGGATTCATTGTAGGCTGGGTATAAATCAACTCTCAGCATTCTACAGGAGACAGAGTACAAGGATAGGCCTTTGAAGTGGTCTGCATAGGGCATGTTGTTTGCACCATGTATTCTTTTTGTGAGGAACCTCTGTGGATTCTGCAGTTCTTGCATATGCCTGGACAGGTACATACCAAAAGGAGTACTGTACTCATTGACTGGTTGAATGAGGGCTGAGCATAATGGAATCTAGTTGCCATACTCATGCTTATAAGTTGTGCAACATAAAATAATTTCCTTACTACAGTAGGTATGTGATGCTCAAAGACCAAGTCTCTGTCTACATGCATTCTCAAATCCCTAACCACAGGCTCAATTTTCAGGGGTGTATTACCAGTGCAGTAATTTCCAGAAGTGGTTGTCTCTCCAAAAGACACTATTGTGCAATTTTTGGCATGGAATGTTGGACTGTGACTCTGGTAGTAGTTGTTAATCTGTGTTAGGCCTTCTTGGAGGATGTTTGTGTCTCTGAGAGATTCTGTGATGCACCTAGTTTGCAATCGTCTGCAAACTTGATCAGCCAAAGTCCTATGTAGGGTTACCACCTGTCCCACTTTGCGATGGACAGTCTCTCTTTAGACAGTTTTGTCCTGCATAAAAATTGAAATAATGGCAAATATCCTGAGATATAAGGACAAACATATTTCCTATATTTAATGTAATAGCTGCATAAAAGAGTTATTCTGTTTCTGAAACACCTACATGTTATAAGAAACAAAATAAGCAACTAAAATGCTACAAGGATAAGTATTTATTTAGGGAAAAAAGTGAAGTTCTGTCCTTTGTACTGGCCGTGGGTAAGTTTTGCCTTGCAAAATCTGACATTTGTACAAAATATGTCCTGCTTTGGGAATTTGAAAAGGTGGCAACCCTAGTCCTGTGCCACTGTCCTTGACTTCAGTAGATGCCAAAAAGGACAGTCTCCATCACCAAGCCTCAGGGGCTCTGCTAGTAACTGTGTTTCCTGACCTAGGATCAAATACCTTGTTGCTCAATCAATGATTCAAGCTTTCTTAAAGACTAACAGGCTACAATCTTTCCTTAGAATATATGAAAGAATGTAATCCACAAAACGAAGCAGCTTTTCAGGCAAAACAATAAATCCCTGAGCAGGGCAAGCTTAGAAAATTGTGAAAAAAACCCCATGGATGGCTCAGCACACTTCAGTTCACTTTATTCCACAGAAATACAGCACATTAATGCTCCACCATACATTTTCGTTTTAAAAATCACTTCCTCAGATGTGGGCTGTTCAAACTACTAGTGTTTTTATACCATTTACTTAATTACATTGATTAGGTTAATACATTAATTGAAAGGTTAATTTGGTTTAAAACCAAAAATTTTTCTTGCTGTATCTCTGTGTTGCCACAGTTAAAACACATTTAATATAACAATGTTTGATGAATAAATATGTATGAATAAAATGTTTTAAATAAAAATCCTTAAAACATATGTTTTAAATAAAAATCCTTAAAACACTTGACTACAAAGAATACATTATAAAGTTACAATACTATTAGAAACACATTTAATAGAACTCAATGGTTAAAATTACCAACTTGAATATTTGCTTTAAATGAACTTGATACTCTATATAGTGGATAAATTGTGAAATTACAGGTATTATAAAAACTGCAACTATACAAAAATGGCAGTGCACTCATCTTGGAGTATAATGCTTGTGCAAAAATGATAAAACAAACTATAGATAAGGAATGGAATACATTTTTAGTATTTACTGACTTAGAGAAACTAAAGAATGAAAAACTAAGAGTAGTTTATAAGAATTCAAGTAATTTAAAACTTAATGGAAAATGGTACAAACCAAGAAGTTCAGAGACGGAGAAAAAGGAAGGGAATGTTTAAATGTGGACAGTGTCAACAGTGTGCATACATTAGCAATGCAAAATGTGTGTATTTGGAAAGCAGGGGAATCACCCTGGAAGGCAAGGATTTTAATAATTGTGACTCCTTTGGGCTTGTATATTTAACGAAATGTCAAACCTGTGAAGCATTGTATATAGGGAAGACAGAACACAAGCTCAGGAGAAGGGTATATGAACATATGTATGACCTAGAAACAAACAAACGGACTAATGCATTGTACAAACACAAACAAAGCTGTGAAAATGCACACTATACATTTTTTTGTGATATAAAGGGTGGAAAAGAGTGGCAGAGGGGGTTTATGGGAGGAATGTTTGGAGTACAGAGAATTATGGTGGTATATAAGTTTGGAGGCCAATAAGCCACCAGGTCTCAATGAACATATCTCCATAGCCCCATTATTAAAACTGAGAGTGGCAAAACTGTGATATGCATTTGAACTTTATGTGGAATTTTATCATGTTTTTACCCATGTTTTCCAATAGTTACAGTTGCCCCGGGATTCATGAAGCTTGCGCCAGACACTGGAGTAGCGCCAGTGAACTACCGCCAAATATGGCTGCCGAGCGATTCAGGTAGGAACTGTTTCCATGTGCACTACCAGCATACGCCAGAGCTGCGTAGCTCCTGGTGCATGTATGCTAATTACCCCATGTGCAGCAGTGTAGCATGCAAATTAAGGTATATAGCGATTCATGAAGTGGTGCAGGCATAGCATAAGCCTGAAGAAATGTAAACCAAAAAAAACGGTTTACATTTTGTCAAACATAAAATCGGAGGCATGAAAGCGGACCAAACTTATGTATTATAATGTTAATATATGCCAATGGCTAAATATATAGCCAATGGCATAAAAAAACATGCACGACATATAAAAAATAACATTTAATGTCATGGTCGCACTACCGGAAAGTAAAACCACAGTGCATCTGTGCACAAACGGGATCACAAGGAAAATATATTTAGATGTCATAAAATTGCAATGTAACACAATTCATGATATCCCCATAACAGTCAATGGCACGCATGCTACACCACAGCCATGGCGCAAGAGTTGCTAAGGGTCTGTGACAGTGTTCTGTGTGGTAACTAGTAGTCAGTGCCATGCAAAGGAGTCAAGTAATACTGAATCGCAAATGCCCCGCCGGCATAAGGATGTACCACACGGCATAGTGGCACAACACCGAAGAGTGGCCTGGAGGTAAACATGACATCAAGAGAGGGGTGTACCACCGTAGCTGTAAGCACATTGGATCATTGCTAATCCAGGTTTCCTGTTGCTAAGCAAAGCTGCTGGATAGGGGTGTGGAAGTAGCCATAGCTTTGCTTAGCTGAGAACACACAAGGTAACCGAATGTTCATGTGAACGTGGATGAAAACACACTGGAAACCCAGTAAATGGCTGTGCATGGTGTGCACCACAGCTGAAACAGGAAGGATACAGGAAGACAATAAGGAAATGCTGCAGCATGGTAATTGGAGTACAAATGAGTAATTAACACCTAGGAACTCACAGTGGGCCATAGACAACAGCTAACAAGGCTGCTAGCAGCTACCTGCAGAACAGGAAAGGGGAGTTGTCGTACAGCACGAAAAGAGAACTGTCACAGCAGAACAAGGCAAACTTGTAGTAGATCAGCTACATAACACATTTCCCAACACAATCTTGGGTTGTGAAAGTGCAAAACAAGAAAGCCGGCAGCTGGATGCATGCCTGACAATGGGAGGGGAATCGGGTTGAAAATTGAAATACAGACGGGGAACTTTTAATATGTACATGTTAGGGGCTGCCATAGCTTTGATTCACCAGCATATGTTGGAGACTGATGGTGGTGTGGAGGATGATGCTGACAATCATCTCAGGCATCGGAGGAGGAGAAGAGTGTTCAGACCCAGGGTAACCTACCAGGGGCTACATGATCTGGAGATAGTAGAGCATTACAGGGTGGACAGGGACATCATACAACAACTTGTTGAGCTGTGCCGGCCATGCCTCAGATCCAGAAGTAACAGAGGGGAACACATCCCAGTGGACACGAAGGTATGTGTAAGCTTGAGAATACTAGTCACAGGTGCCTTCCAAAGGCCAACTGGAGATATCTTGGGGATCTCACAGGCATCAGCATCCAGAGTAGTCCACCAGTTCCTGGATGCCATTGCCACATGCCAATAAGCACATATACTTCCCCCGAATGCAGAAGGAGTTGGCCAACAATATGCATCTCTTCCACCATGTGGCAGACTACCCAGAGGTACTAGGTGCAAAAGACTGCATGCACATACACATCAAGTCACCATGTGGTGAGCAGGGTAAGCAGTACATAAACCACAAGGGATACGCCTCCATCAACTGCCAGGTCATGTGCAATTTCCAGGGCATTATCCTGGATGTGTGTGCTGGCAGCCCTGGAAGCTATCACGACTCCCACATCTGACATGCCTCACAGCTGTATCAGATATTTGCAAACAGGGAAATCCCATATGGCCACCTGGTGGGGGATGCTGGCTATGCACTGGAATCGTGGATGATGACTCCCATCAGAAATGCACACACAGCCACCCAAGAACGCCATAATGAGGCACACGCAGAAACCAGAATCATCATAGAGCGCATGTTTGGGATGCTGAAATCACGGTTCCATTGCTTGGACATATCTGGTGGAGCCTTGCAGTACTCTCCAGGCACATGTGCCCACATCTTCATAGTATGCGCCATGCTACACAATATGATCCTGTGGAAACAGCTGCAGCAGGGACAGAATGGTGAGGGCCCTCACAGCCCACCACCATTGCCAAAGGCCCCACAGGCACAGAGGGACTCAGACCATGAATACCTTGTGCTATCCCCAGTAGACAAACGGTGGCGTACCCAGTATGCCCATGCCTTGGCAATGAGGGAACGTATAGCACACACACTGACAGTGTAGGCACTCATGGACAGACACTCTTCTCCACCTGCACACACAGCAAACATGGATAGCACACACACACGACCACCTGTAAATTGTCATGTATAGGTGGTCTACTGTGTGCATCCTACATAGATAGCCCTCAACTATTGTACACACAACCGCCATTGGCACAAGGTAAGTCAATACCTGAACAGTAAATTAAGCTATCAGCATGTGTCCATACTGTATGTAGAGGTTCATGGATACATAGGTATGTACATGCCCAACTACCGAGGCCACTCATAAGCATAGGCAAAAGGTGTCTGCTGTTGCCACCCCATAGATTAACTAACTGTCCCTATGTGGAGCAGAGTCAATTGCGGGATCCCAGGGGTGTATCCACTGCTCCCCACCCACTCTGCAAGGATTCCCTGGAGTGTTAGTGAGGGGTTTTGTATAATGTAATCAGGGATGTAGTTCCAAATAATGGGGGATATCCCTGACAGGAATCTTCTCAGATGTTTACATGTTACATAGTATACCTTAAACACAGCTTGCATATATAGGTAGTTGTCCACAGAATAATAAACATGTGGAACACACAACCGCTGAAATGTGCGTTAATCACCCTTGCACTACCAGTACCTGGTCTGAGAGGTAAGATATCACTGCCAGGATTATAACATGCAACCATGTACACAATCTTCACAATAACATACCACTAAGCTACCTGAGATGTACCAATGGCAGTCGTGTATACTGACAGGATAAAACACAAAAGGTAGGAATGTGTTGAAATAGGACAAACTGGCATGTACACAATGAAAGGTGTATGTTTTATATATATATATATATATATATATATATATATATATATATATATATATATATATATATATATATATATATATATATATATATATATATAGAGAGAGAGAGAGGGAGAGAAAGAGATATATGTTGATATATGGGGATATACATATATATGTAGATATATAAATAGGTTAACAACATCTACATAACCATGGAGGTACATATAAATGGGATACCTACCACATACTGACTGCTTTACATACCGACGCGCGTAATCCCGAGGCTTAAGGTCCGAAAGAACACAGTACTGAAACACCAGATGCGCGAGGTGTAAAATCACAATGTTAAGGGACAGTTAGTGCTTCTGGTGTTGCGGTTCAGGTAGGTTACTATGTGTAAGTGTGTTTCTTAGGGCTGTAGTGTGTGTAAGTGTCTGTTCTGGGTGTGGTGTGTCTTCTTGGGGGACTGTAATGTGTGGGTGTGGGTTAGCTTTGTGCATCTGTTTGCGTGATCTAGGAGGTAGAATATTAAAGTAGGGGGGTGTGGGGGGTGCATACACCTACATGGAGGGTGTAAGGGGGCTTGCCCACCTGCTCATACGTAGTGTAGGATGGTTTGTTTGGATGTGGTGGGTAGCAGTGTGTCTGTGTGTGAGTGTGTGTGTACCATGTTCGTGTTACATTCGCGAGTTATTGTCGCTGTCGGGAATGTGGGGTATGGGAGTCTGGGCTTGGTACTGTGTACGTTGGAACTGTGTGGTTTTGGGATTCCATAGGTATCCTGTATACAGCGGTTGAAGTGTTCATATATGTGTATAACATGGACCATAGCAATCACACATTCCGCCATGACCAACCTTTATGAACAAAGGATATGGAAAGTATATGCCTATACACTATTACAAATATGTGCTATGGACATGATAGTGTTACCACTGTCCCACTTTGCCAGGGACAGTTCCTCTTTGGGCGGTTGTGTCCTGACCAAATGTTTTAAACGTGGCAAATGTCCTGGGATTGTAGGACATAATTATGTCCCATATGTAATGTAATAGTTGCATACAATAGTTCTTTCTGTATCTAAAATACCTACATGGTATAGGAAACAGGATAAGCAACTAAACTGCTACAAGAATAAGCTTATATTTAGGCAAGAAAGGAAGGTTCTATCCCTTGTACTGACCGTGGGTTTGTGTCGGCCTGCAAATTCTGATGTGTGTCCCGAAAATGTCCCTCTATGGCCATATGAAAAGGTGGCAACCCTAGCCAAAGAGGGTCAGTCACCAACACAACTACAATGACTGCAAATACCTATCACAGAAATACACAGCTTTCATGTAGTAACACTTTATTACATTCTGATGTATTTCCGAAGGGATTCAAGGACTAACATCACCTGCATGCATCGATTATGTATAAAAGCAGTTCCTACACACCTGCATCTGCTATGCACACCCACCAACATCACTCCCACACCCAAACAAATTACAATACAAACTGTAATAATATCACAAATCATTCACTCACTGTACGACATCTGCAGAAGCCTTAACATACCTTGTCAGAGACACACTAACATGGCCCTATGTGAAATAGTTGTTGTTATACAATGGAACAGCTGCTGATGTTACAGGGTTTGTTTGCACTAATCCCATTTCAGAGGGTTGTGTGTACACCGGGATGTGTTAGCAATTACTGAGTAACAGCACATTATGCTACACTTGTACACCAAATCAAGGATGTCTTGTGAGCACACTGAAAACCACATAACAGTTCATGCATAGCCATACAGCCTTGAGCTGCCCAAACTTCCTTGCTAGACTTAAACATCTGCAGAAGTATCAGGTACAAACAAACCCTGCATAAGTAGCAATGTTCTGAAATATAACAGCTGTACTCACATGTAGAACAAAATTGTCTAGCCATTATACACAATCCACAGCAGTCATGAAGCTAATATATCTCTGTCTGTCTCTATATAGCTGTGGAAATACATCACAAACAACATATCCAGACCGTCTTCCTTGAAAGTAAGGCAAACGGACAACTCCCAAAAGGAGTACTCAGTTATACACCACTGTTGCCATGGTATCAGCTAATGGAGTAGCTGCACAGCTGATGTGCATCTAATTAACTACTTTAGAACACCAATTGGTGGTCAGGATACCACATTTTACTGATATTTAACTAGAAAAGGATGGGTTATCACACATTCAAACCATCCGTATATACCAGCAGAACGTTACAAAGAAGACTGAAACACAAACTGAGAAGGATTGAATCAACAGTTAACAACACCTCGGGTTACTAATAAGGTATGTAGAACAGTCAGTATGTCTGTGTATTTAGTACCTTTTCTGTAGTATTTAAAGTGCACGTAATCCATATAGTGGAAACAGTTATCTTGTAGTGATGTATTGTTGAGCATAGTAATGCTTGTAGTATTTGTGTTTACTGCTGTAGGTCACAAGACAAACATTGCATACACCACAAGGGATGCTATATAAGGGCTTTGAACAGAAATATTCCTCACCAGCTGCTGTCAGTGGCAGGGCTGGTACAACAAGTATGTGCTATAACAGGGGATAGTATATGCTGATATATTGTAACAGTAGCCATATGTAGGGGTTAATGTTCAGGCGGATGGGTATGTTGATAATACCAGAAGGAGGAATGGTGTTGAAAGCCTATGAGAGATCTAGGTAGGCTGTGTGGACCTCCTTACCCTCATCTAATGCCTTGGTAACTATCTCTAAGAAGTCCACCAGAGGCATGGTCTGCCCTTAACAATGCCAAACTGGGAGGGGTCAAAGGTTTGGAGGTACCCAATGTCTCTGTGACTGAGATCCATGATGTGCTCCCATAGCCTTGCAGACCAGGCTAGTCAGGCCTATAGGGTAATAGGTCCCATAGTCTGTTGTGGTGCTACCTTTGTGGAGTGGGATAACTGTTGCTGTGTGCCATTCAGGGGGCACTAAGCCTGATGCAAGGCTATTATTGAACATGGTGCATAGGTGGGGCGCCAGTACGTTCTGAAGTCCATGTAAAACGCAGCCTGGGATGTTGTCTGGTCTCATGGATGCTGTAATATTGGCTTTAGAGTGTGCAGCTTTGAGAGGGAGGGGGGAAAGGTAGAACTGAACCTATCTGCCAGGATGTTGCCAATATCAGTTGGTTCTGTAATGCTCATGCCTTTGTGCTGTAACCCAGAGAAGATCTGGTTCTTGACATTGAGATATGTGACATAGCTATAGAATTCTTTGTGGTTGTTGTTGGAATTAGTGGCAGTTTTGTTTTCATAGCTAGCTTTGGAGGATCTTATGAGGGATCTCACCTTCTTACTGAGGCTGACCAGGGAGCTCCTCCACGCATGGGATTGTACCCTCATTTGCAACAGTGTCTTCCTCCTGTAGTACAGGTTGTTTATGGCAGGGGACCACCAGATTAGTTTCCTTAATTAGGAGTATAGCGTCTTGGTTCTGTTTGGGATAGCACAATCCATGCACTCGTGTAAGTGCTTATAGAGTGCATTTGTGTAGGATTCAGCAGTTGTAACAGTATTGTCCATCTGCATGGGTGTCATGACGTTCACCACGTCTGTCTTAAGAAGCATGAAGTTGGCTTTGTAGACATATTATACTGTGGTTCCCTTAATGGGGGAGGGGTGGGATGTGGATATCAATGGTGTTCAGCTCATGGTCAGATTGGACCAACGAGGAGTTGACTTCACATGTGGAGCACCGGTCACTCATGTTGGTAATGCCTAGGTCTAGGATATTGTTGCCCCTGGTGGGTATGTAGATATGTTGATCCAGGGCATTGATGATTATGAATTCCAGAAAGCGTTGAGCTAATGAGTTGGTACACGAGTAGTTTTCCCAGTTAATGGTGGGGTAGATTTAGTGAGATTATGTGATGAGTGTGGTGTGGTGCGAATGTTTACCTTCTCCACATGACTGTCAGGGTCAGGCTTGGTTGGAGAGAGCTTTACCTCCAGTTTGGCTAGATGAGTGCATTTCTCACAGGTTGTGGTGTTGGGTGGTAGGTGGAGAGGCTTGTCTGTGTACATGAGGTAATGTGTACATTGCCTCAAAATGTCCAAATTCATCAGATAGACAGGTGAGAACACTGGCAGTTGACTCTTGGACATGCCTGAATATAGAACTACTTTCCCTAGATAAGTGAGGAAAGTGAGTACAAGAGCTATTTTACTCTAAGCAAGTGAGAAAAGTATGTACAAAACCAGTTTACCTCTAGGTAATGAGGAAGATTGAGTGCTATATTTATTATTAGCTTACGTAGTGCTTACAAGTTCTGAACAATTGCTGAGCATGAATAAGTAATCCAGATAGGGTCTTGGATAACATAAACACACCCCTCCAACAGGTACACAAGCATATATCCATGTACACCACAGGCCCCCTGTACCCACAACTATGCAGGTACAAGTTGCACTCAGGCTACATGGGACCTGTCCACATCACAGGTTGTATCATACACATTTGGCAAAACAAGATGCTCTCCACGTACACATCATGTAAAACGTAGCTCCATGTCAGGCTGTGTACACACTGAATGGTGCACACCAACAGGTATCACAACCCACAAAGGGGGAGACACCACTGATAATGGGAAGTGCTGCACTACTACCCTGCTGAGTCTAGTCTGGAAGGCCATGAACCTTGATCAAATAATTGATGTCAGCAGTACAGATGTAGATGACAGCAAAGTTAATGTCACACTGCATATCATAACCTTGCCAGGTCATAGGACATCATCACCCATACTGTGTACCACTTACACTCATTATACTAGATGTACATTCCTATGTCACAGGAGTGTTTTGCAACGGGACTGCTGGCAGAACCAACACTACAGAAGGTGTCTGAATAATACATGCTCATCACACCAGTGGCAGCTACAGTATGTCAGGGTTAATGAATTGTATTCCACCTCATTGTAGTCCATACCTCATAGACAAACAGAAGGCATCTGCTTATTGAAGTATGCGAATGACTATGACCTAGGAGCAATAGCCGACTCAGGAGTGTTGTGGACAACAAACAGAAGGGCTTTGTGGGTGAGGTGTGTGTGACATATGGCCACAGTCTGACAGCTACATACTGCATTGTCACCCCTATGTTAATAACCCTGTACCCATGAACTACCACCTAGGCAGCGGTCAACATAATGGACACTTGCGTGTAAGGGATGCAGCTGGGCAGTTGTCTTTCCTGTGATAGCTACGTCACCAGACCTGTCAGGTAGTCATATGTGGCAACCCTAATAATGACAGGGTGCCATCCATGAATTTAGAGATCATTGTCCAACCATACACAACACTCAAGTGACCCATATCAGTTCACATGTTTCCTTTAAGGGGTATTGGCCATGTGCAGATGGCCTACACCAGCCTTCCCATTCACCATCTCCACTATGTAGCACGATGCATACCCTGAATAAATCCATGTCCAACCCAGTGATGTTAGACATGCTACACGTACACATCCTGATTTCAAACACATACTTCATGGACATTCAACTTCCACATGCTGGACAGATCCTTGTCCCATACACTTTACATAGTCCTGCCATACTATGCATTCCTGTCCGTCAAAGCTGCACATCGCTCCCCTCTCAGACATGGTGTGATGACCGCATAGTAAATGTATCATTAACCCTGTGGATCAGTAATATGGCACTGCTCCACCTGTCCCCATAGACCCGTCTGTCAGCTACTGCCAGGTAACCTTTCATCCTAGATTCATACATGGCCCATGGCATATAGCCCACTAGTTGACTTTGACTGTACATGCTATAGTTGATATCCATCCCTGCAAATACCATCTGGCTAGCCAATGTTCCATGTGTATCACATGTGCAACACAGGTGATACATGGCAGGATGTTGAATTGCTGTACAGTGCCATGTAGATGTATATGGTAGAACACATACATGTAAAACCTTATGTGAGCAAGTCTTCAGGGTCACAGGTCATGTCTGCTAAGGCAGTGTAAGTCTTTATATGTAACATATACACTGCATCAAGGTCGACTGCATTAATGTGGACACATCCAGCCATGTGCTGATAGGTAGGAACACCAGTACAGGCAAACAGACATGCCCACATCAAGACAGCATCCACATGGAGTATGAGCAATGTAATCAGGTGACACACACACACATATATGGTGATAATATCCACTCACCATTGAGTGTCACATGTGTGTGACACAAACACATCAGTGTCATGTAGGCTTGCAAATACAACTATTTAAATGTAATAAATGCAATACACATGTATGTTCAGCTGTAGCTCTGTATGTCTCTGTCAGTTACTGTGACCTGTCTCCATCATTATGTCTTCCAGGTATGCCGCATGCAAGGCTACCCCCTTTTACCCGCTTGGAGGATGAGGCCCTCATCCCATACCTACTTGACAATCATGATATCCTATTCAACCATGTGCCACAGGATGCACAGCAGTGGGATGCCCTGTGGATGGAACTTCGCAGGAGGGTTAATGATGTGGGTGGCCACAACCGCACATACCAGAAGGTGCGCAGTCACTGTACAGACCTCATTAGATGGGAGAAACAGCGTGCAAATACAATTGCCAGGGAACAAGGTGCAACAGATGGTGGACCATCAACCCAGCCCCCACTCACACATACCGAGGAGCTATTGGCCAACCTGGGGACACCTGCAGAACCACATCCACAAGCCTTAGCCGATATTGTGGAGGTGGGTGTCTCTCAACCACTGAGCCTGGAGTTGCCTGGCAAGTCAGTACTGCACCTATAACAACTATATTCCATATAGTTGCATGTGTCACTGTACAATATGTAATGTAACATCATATGTAAGGCATGTATACACACATGCCGCATACTATAGTTTGCTACTCTGTGTATGCACACATGTGCATACACCATAGTATAGTCTAATGTACCGGTGTATGTGTTAACATGCACATTGAACCCTGTAGCCATTATACAGGCATGGATAATGCTCATACTGCTGTGTTACTCCTAGTTAGGTACCTCTGTCATTCCGCTGCGACAGCAGACCATTGCAGGTGAGACTGTTATTATTTATCAGGAATCGTAATGCACAGATCTATCTGCCATGTGGCCATTTACAACATGTACACATAATGTATGGTCCTGTCACAATATACAGGTCAGACCTGCAATGCGTCACAATGCCTACCCATGTGCAACACTTGCAAACAATGTGAATCATCTCACCAACATGAATCCTCACAAACTGTCATTGCCAGATGTGTGGACAGCTGTGCATACAATGGTGGAGGTGCTGTTCACTGTAGGGGCATGTACTACAGATCAGAACTACACATGTGGAGAATACATCAGTACTAAACAGTGGGCTGGAGTATGGCCAGCCCACAGGATTCACTGGTGTGGATCATAGCCCTGCTATGAATGTTACACAATGTGATGTGCTATCTTGACATGTCCATGACATCTAGTGGCCTGGCTGCAACACTGCCTACCTAACCTGAAAACATATCCCACATACCACCCTTTGTCTGCATAACCCTGTCGTTAATGGAGCATATGACATCTATGGGTGTATGCCATATGGGACAACACAGACATGTGAAATAGATGCCCGTCGCAATAATTTGGCCAACACATGTACACACATGACCATGGAGGATGGCCAGAGACATGCAGCAACACACACAGTAGACATGATGTGCTTGGGTGTGCACCCTGTCATATAATGGCTACACATGGTTCAACTATGGCCTTTGTGTAATGGTTATATTGTAGATGTGGAACACTAGACATCCTACAGGCCTGTGCACATCTTGTGTAGGCATAACATCAATCCACCACATAAGATGTGTTGAACATCTTGAGGGTGTCACAACATGACAGCAGTCACCTGTACAACAGTATCCACATCAATGTCATACTTGCTCCTCGTGTGTGTGTGTGTGTGTGTGTGTGTGTGTGTGTGTGTGTGTGTGTGTGTGTGTGTGTGTGTGCATGTGTGTGAGGTACACAGATGTCATGTGGGACATGGTGTACCGACCTGTTCGCCATATCTAGCCATAGTTGCCAGGCAGCAGCAATATGGTTACAGATGTGCAGGGGTGTCATCCGTATACCCATCAGTGACCTGTGTTACAATTTCCACATCATGGTTTAGTGTGTATACACCTCAGTGACGTGGGTCACATTCCATAGTATATATGTATTGTATCTGAACACAGTCATGGCTATGAACTATGTCTGTAACTCACACTGTATAGCAATAGAGATGCCTGATGATTCCCTGCAATGGCCATGCACATCAGCTAAATGTGCAGTATATCTGTAGGGCAGACAGACAACACTGCACTGGGACACCATTGCCCCACTGTATATTTGACAGGACACCATTGTGTTAAACATGTATGTATGTCATTGCACTCATCAGCAGATCACATGTCATACTACATGTGATTGTCAGGGTCATATGCCACACATCAGGCAGGTGTACTGTTAACCTGTGCTGGTCTATATGGTGTAACACAGGGATGTATGCTAACTACTACTATGATTGTGTAATTTGCATGCCATCTGCTATGACACATGCATGCTGTTCTGTGCAACCCAGTGATGTATGATAACTACCACTATTATTATCTGCGCTACATGCCATCTACTGTATCACATGCATGTTGCATGCCTTCTGTCATATCACATACATGTGTGTCTGTGTGTGTGTCTATCGTATAGAATGTAATGTACAGTTCTTGTCTGCCCGCACAGGTGATGTAGGTGCATTGCCCTCCTGCGGTACATCTGATGTTAGTGTCCCCACAGACTCTAGTAGTGATGATGAATGTATGATTGAGTCACAGGCAGAGTTGTCAGGGGCAGAAACTGTGCCATTGGTTGCCATTCCAGCTATATCCCCCTCATCCCCACACACAGATCCCATGCCTGCACATATCCCATCACCAGTGGCCATAGAGGAAGGACAGTTGGCACGTGGTAGCTTGGAACAGGAAAGTGTGGGGGCTATAGAAGGTGTGCCTGCACACCATGGTGTCAGCCAATTGTCTGGTGGTGCCCCACACAGGCACGTGGCCAGTGCTGCTTGTAGGAGGACCTCTGGCCAACATGCGCCTGCAAGACAGAGCGCAGCAGCTGGTGTCACCAGATGCATGTTTCAGGCTGTAATGGAGGCACAGGCACATGCTGAATGGCACAACAGAGAAGATCACAGGCTTCAGAGGGCTGCTGTCTATTCTTTAAACAACACAATGGTAAAGCAGGACAATAATTTAATTAAATCAAAAAGTTAAAGCCATATAAATGGCTCACAACAAGCAACAGACCAGTTTCGGCTATACAAAGCCTTCTTCAATGCTCATAAATTGTAACATAAAATTATGTAGCATCCAACATCCTGGTCTTAAATAGGAAAGATTTAAAGAGACATTACAAAAATAAGTATATAATGACAAATCCATTAAAGTTAAATACTTATGGAAAATCTTCTGGTAGTAACTACATGTAAATGTTAAAACTGAAAAGAAAACAAAATGATACTTATATATATGAGTGTAAATGAATCAAAATGCACTATTACAAGGAAAAATTAATTGGCATATTCAACATAATTATACATGAGGATAAAGAGTATATCTTATTAATATTATTATTAGGATAACTCATCTCTATACATAGTTGTTCAGGAATAATAATGCCAATCAAAATGCATGTGGATTATTGATGGTTAAGTAAGTACACACAAACTAAATAATTATTATTCTATTTCATTAAGCCCAGGTTTGAACAATGCTACTAATCTGGTTATCCACATGTTTTCCATATTATTGATCTTCGTGTGCCAACCTACTTTATAATTCCTATGCATTTGAATCTTATCAATAATCACAAATTTGAAAACAGCAGTGGGGATATCCGTAGTATGTTTGTATAGGGCATTAGACAACCTTTTATTTCTAATCGCACTAAAGTGTTCACTAATTCTGAGTTTAACTGGCCTGGATGTCTGACCCACATAAAAAGCAGAACAGGTACAGGTGGCCAAACAGATGACCCAATCTGAGCTGCAATTGCCAAAGATGTTGATATTATAAACTTTTGATGTGTTTTTGCTAGAAAATTCTTTGGTTTTTAAGATGTGTTGACAGGCACTACAATGACCACAAGGAAGACAGCCAACCAATGGATCACCAAATAACGTGGTTTGGACAGTCATCTCAGGTGTGTACCTCTTATAATGAGTAAGGCGAGAGTGTATAGTGCGTCCCCTGCGATATGAGAAGGCACATAGCTCTGGTAAAATCTCATTAAAGAATTCATGAGATTTTAATATGTCCCAGTGTCTACTGATGATTTCCCTGAATCTCGATGTATTATTTCCATAAGTAGTTACAAGCCTGATTGGTTGGACAGAATTAGAATTGTCATCTTGTTTCAAATGTTTATATTGTAATAGATTTGAATGTGTCACATGGTTCGTCTGATCAATAGTGTTGGAAATATGATGCTTTGTATACCCACGGTTATTAAGCCTATTAGCCAAATCTTGTCTACAAACTTGATGTTGTTCTTGTGAAGAGCATATGCGTTTCATGCACAAAAACTGAGATTTAGGAATATTACTGATGATGTGGCATGGATGAGAACTAGTTGCATGAAGCAATGTGTTATATTGAGGAAATTTTCTATGAACAGAGGTGGCCAATGTATCGTCTGAAAGTCTTGAGACCACAACATCCAAAAAAACAATTTCTTGGTGCTCAATGTTGACAGTAAATTGTATTCCAAAGGGAATATTATTCAAATAACCTACAAAATCAGCCACTTGGTCTTTGTTAGCACGCCACACCATCCAGCAATCATCTAGATATCTTCTCCAGATATCTAAATGATTCATATAAAGATTCTGATGGACATCATATATATAGGATTGTTCGAAGAATCCCATAAAAAAATCTGCATATATGGGGGCAAAAGATGCCCCCATTGCAGTACCCTTGATTTGCCAATATGGTTTTCAATCAAAATAAAAAATGTTTTTGCGCAGAACATATTCTGTAAGTTTCACCAAAAAATTATTGAAGCCAGTGGAATATAATTCCGATTTCTCCAACCAGTATGAAATAGCCAAAATACCAGCATCATGGGGGATACTTGTATATAAAGATGAAACATCCAATGTGCATAACCACCAGTGTGCTTCTAACTGAGAATCCTGGATAATGTTTAGAAATTCTGTAGTATCTTGAATCCTTGATCTGACCATAGGTAGTAATGGCTTCAGATAATAAGTAAGAAAAGCAGATAATGGTTCTGTTAAGGATCCTCTCCCAGAAACAATTAGTCTACCTGGGGGATTGTTGGAATCTTTATGTATTTTTGGGAGAAGGTATAGGTATTGTGGCATGGGTTCATCCACTTTAAGTTGTTTACCAACCTGTTTAGTAATGATACCCTCCTCAACTGCCAGATCTAAAAAGGAATCAATTTGTACCTTAAATTTGGGTGTGGGATCTACAACCATTTGTATGTAATAACGAGCATCAGACAATTGTCTTAAGGCCTCCGCCTTATACTTAGAATGATCCATAACCACAATTCCTCCCCCCTTATCAGCTGGAGTGATCACAATGTCATGGTTATGTTGAAGCTCGGAAAGAGCAAGTCTCTCAACCTGAGTAAGATTATTTCTGATGGGTTGATATAATGTTGAAAAATGTAAATCTTTCATGACACATTCTTTGAAGATGGACACATGTTTATCCATGGGTGGTATAAAGGTAGATTTACCAAATTTGAAACCAGTAGATCTTTGAGTATTGTCATGACCTGAAAAAAAAGCTTAAGGTTTAACAATCTACAAAAATCATTAACATCTTGTAACAAATTATGTTCAGAAACAGGTGCAGTGGGAACAAAATTGAGGCCTTTATTGAATACTTGGTAGTGTACAGGTGATAGTTCAAATGATGAAATATTAAGAACATTATTTATTGTTTCACAATTTGTTGTAGTAAAGCCTGCAGAGTGGATGTTCCTATGTCTATTTCTGTGCTTCCTCCCTCCCCTTTGTGTCTTGTGTCTAAAGGGGCCGGCTGCTTTCTCTTAGCAGCTGGGGATGCCTGGCGTGAGGGTACATCATAATCTGTGACAGATGAGGTCTTATCCTCTGATGTGCCACTAAATGTGGATTCTGGCCTTCTCAGTATAGATCTTGGCCTTTTCCTGCCTTTATTGTTTTTGTTAGTTCTGTCAGTAAACCTAACATTCTTGGATGTGACAAAGGGTTTACCTTTGTCATAATCAGCTAAATCCCTATTGAATTTGTGTATTTTCCTCTTCATCAATTGTTGTTCTAAACTGGCTAAGTCTTTAGCTAAATCAGAAATATGTTACTGAAAAAAAAACTTCAGTTGCAAATGCTTGAGCTTCCAAACAAAATGTTTGAATTTCTGCTATTTGAGATTTAATAGTTCTCTCATAATAACTAGATAAGGTGTCAACAATAAGCATTGAGGCCTGGTGTTGAGCAGAAGCCCAATCCTGTGACAACTGAGTATCAACATTTGACACAAGTGGTTGGAGACGGATCCTAAGACCTCTTGGTGTGATATCTTTAAGTTTGTAGTCCTTGAATAATTTCAAGTGCCAAATGTTTGATCTTAGGGACTTCATGTTTCTGTTTAATTTTTGAAAAACCGACCCACATCCCTTTCTAATATCAGCTGCACTATTATTTGAATTATGTACATTGTTGGTATTGAAACCAAAAACATCAAGGTTGTCCTTATCAGCTGAAAGACCTTGAAAAATTCCACTCAAATCCATATCAAATAGTGTGTCTTAATCAAGCTCCTGACCCAAAGAATATTGCTGTAACTTGAATCACCTATACTTATTGAAATGTGTGAGTGAGCCCTGAGTTTACCAAATATATAATAATTATTAGTGTTATTTATGTCCAATTCAACAACTTAAACAAACACCCACTGTATATAAAAGTATGAATGTCCATATATTAAACTTCCCGCTTGATAGCAAACAAAAAGGTTTGTCTCAATGTCCCTTACAATCAGTGGTCAATCTATTCGGTATACAACTTCTGATAGCCGACACTTCATCTCTGCTAACATAAATGATGAATGAATGAATGAGCAAAAAAAGATTGTTTGGTCAGAAAATCTAAGATATCTGACCATTCATCTCTGCCACCGTGAAGGACATATCAAAAAAAACAAATTGGAGATACCTCCTTTAAAATATTGCACCACAATAAAAATATGGACTATTGATAGATAGGTAGAAGAAAGTTTGTATATACAGATAGTGATACACTAGGTTGTTGATATTGAATATTAATATATCAATAAGTAAATAGCCTACAGTGCATAATCACACATAAATCAATAATGATAGAAAGATATATAAACCCAATGGGTATTTTGAACAGCAAATCTAGTGAGTCAGGACTAGAGTAAACACATTATATATTATCAATTGGATAAATTGAGATGGAAATTATAAGTCATGATAAACATAATACAATATGCAGCACCTTAGTGGTCAGTTGTTGGCCTGTTACTAAATATTCAATGGAATAAGTCTGCACTTGTAGGAAAATATCTAAATGTATAAAAGACAGCCAGAGTAGATATAAAAATCACAATGACAAACAAATCTTATTTGTTCAAAATCTCAAAGCAATGGTATGCTGTTAGTAATGAGATACAAATACAAAAGTATTAACCTATCCAATGAACATAACCAGAATTAAGTGGCATATTCATATTAGTGAATCAACATCATTAAGACCAAACATAATTGCTAACATATTTGCCATATTTATAATTATTAGATGGTTAGCAAACAAAACAGTGTCCCTTAGTTAAACTAGAATAGAGCCAAAACATTAATGTAAATCAAAAAGTAAGAGATACACTGTCTATGGGAATCAGAAATATATTGATTGACTATATAAAGTCCAAAGCACAATGAGTCTATCCAAAAATTATAGTCCCAAAAATTGGAATTCGGTCATATGTAGCGCACCTGCGATCACCGAACCCAGAATAATGTTCCAAATGGTAAAATGGTGCTCAAAATATCCCAAATGATGTTAAATTCAGATATAGTAAGTCTGCACAAAAAGCAGAACTTAAACACCAAAATCAAAAGTAATAGTCTCAACACAGTACCTGTTATGGTTTAAATACGAAAAAAATGCCCCAAGTCTTCAAAAAAGTTCCGAAACTCTGAAATTAAACCAAGTGTAAAATCCAACAGTCTTGTAGATCCAAATGCGTATATCAAAACTGCAGTGTCACTGTAATGCAAAAAGTAGGCCAAAAATGTGTAATCAGGAAAATACCTCATTTACACGAAAACTATTGTTGCAAGTAATCCAAAAAGGTTATAAATGTAGTAACGACTGCATGAGATGTCTTCAGCAATGTCACCAAAAGATTTTCGCCAACGCAAAAGCCAGGTTTGAGGAGCTAGATTGACGATGTGACCTGCAACCAGGCGTCCCCAGCGTGAAAGAAGCAGGAACAACCGGAACAACCCAAAGGCACGCACGTGGGACAAAGTGCTTGGTCCAAACCAAAACAATAGGTAAAACAAATAGTGGACCAGCACAATGGTAAAGCAGGACAATAATTTAATTAAATCAAAAAGTTAAAGCCATATAAATGGCTCACAACAACCAACAGACCGGTTTCGGCTATACAAAGCCTTCTTCAATGCTCATAAATTGTAACATAAAATTATGTAGCATCCAACATCCTGGTCTTAAATAGGAAAGATTTAAAGAGACATTACAAAAATAAGTATATAATGACAAATCCATTAAAGTTAAATACTTATGGAAAATCTTCTGGTAGTAACTACATGTAAATGTTAAAACTGAAAAGAAAACAAAATGATACTTACACATATGAGTGTAAATGAATGTAAATGAATAGACTGACCACTGATTGTAAGGGACATTTAGACAAACCTTTTTGTTTGCTATCAAGCGGCAAGTTTAATATATGGACATTCATACTTTTATATACAGTGGGTGTTTGTTTAAGTTGTTGAATTGGACATAAATAACATTAATAATTATTATATATTTGGTAAACTCAGGGCTCACTCACACATTTCAATAAGTATAGGTGATTCAAGTTACAGCAATATTCTTTGGGTCAGGAGCTTGATTAAGACACACTATTTGATATGGATTTGAGTGGAATTTTGCAAGGTCTTTCAGCTGATAAGGACAACCTTGATGTTTTTGGTTTCAATACCAACAATGTACATAATTCAAATAATAGTGTAGCTGATATTAGAAAGAGATGTGGGCCAGTTTTTCAAAAATTAAACAGAAACATGAAGTCCCTAAGATCAAACATTTGGCACTTGAAATTATTCAAGGCCTACAAACTTAAAGATATCACACCAAGAGGTCTTAGGATCCATCTCTAACCACTTGTGTCAAATGTTGATACTCAGTTGTCACAGGATTGGGCTTCTGCTCAACACCAGGCCTCAATGCTTTTTGTTGACACCTTATCGAGTTATTATGAGAGAACTATTGAATCTCAAATAGCAGAAATTCAAACATTTTGTTTGGAAGCTCAAGCATTTGCAACTGAAGTTTTTTTTAGCAACATATTTCTGATTTAGCTAAAGACTTAGCCAGTTTAGAACAACAATTGATGAAGAGGAAAATACACAAATTCAATAGGGATTTAGCTGATTATGGCAAAGGTAAACCCTTTGTCACATCCAAGAATGTTAGGTTTACTGACAGAACTAACAAAAACAATAAAGGCAGGAAAAGGCCAAGATCTATACTGAGAAGGACAGAATCCACATTTAGTGGCACATCAGAGGATGAGATCTCATCTGTCACAGATTATGATGTACCCTCATGCCAGGCGTCCCCAGCTGCTAAGAGAAAGCAGCCGGCCCCTTTAGACACAAGACACGAAGGGGGAGGGAGGAAGCACAGAAATAGACATAGGAACATCCACTCTGCAGGCTTTACTACAACAAATTGTGAAACAATAAATAATGTTCTTAATATTTCATCATTTGAACTATCACCTGTACACTACCAAGTATTGAATAAAGGCCTCAATTTTGTTCCCACTGCACCTGTTTCTGAACATAATTTGTTACAAGATGTTAATGATTTTTGTAGATTGTTAAACCTTAAGCTATTGTTTTCAGGTCATGACAATACTCAAAGATCTACTGGTTTCAAATTTGGTAAATCTACCTTTACACCACCCATGGATAAACATGTGTCCATCTTTAAAGAATGTGTCATGAAAGATTTACATTTTTAAATATTATATCAACCCATCAGAAATAATCTTACTCAGGTTGAGAGACTTGCTCTTTCCGAGCTTCAACATAACCATGACATTGTGATCAATCCAGCTGATAAGGTGGGAGGAATTGTGGTTATGGATCATTCTAAGTATAAGGCGGAGGCCTTAAGACTATTGTCTGATGCTCGTTATTACATACAAATGGTTGTAGATCCCACACCCAACTTTAAGGTACAAATTGATTCCTTTTTAGATCTGGCAATTGAGGAGGGTATCATTACTAAACAGGTTGGTAAACAACTTAAAGTGGATGAACCCATGCGACAATACCTATACCTTCTCCCAAAAATACATAAAGATTCCAACAATCCCCCAGGTAGACCTATTGTTTCTGGGAGAGGATCCTTAACAGAACCATTATCTGCTTTTCTTACTTATTATCTGAAGCCATTACTACCTATGGTCAGATCAAGGATTCAAGATACTACAGAATTTCTAAACATTATCCAGGATTCTCAGTTAGAAGCACACTGGTGGTTATGCACATTGGATGTTTCATCTTTATATACAAGTATCCCCCATGATGCTGGTATTTTGGCTATTTCATACTGGTTGGAGAAATCAGAATTATATTCCACTGGCTTCAATAATTTTTTGGTGAAACTTATGGAATATGTTCTGCGCAAAAACATTTTTTATTTTGATGGAAAACCATATTGGCAAATCAAGGGTATTGCAATGGGGGCATCTTTTGCCCCCATATATGCAGATTTATTTATGGGATTCTTCGAACAATCCTATATATATATGATGTCCATCAGAATCTTTATATAAATCATTTAGATATCTGGAGAAGATATCTAGATGATTGCTGGATGGTGTGGCGTGCTAACATAGACCAAGTGGCTGATTTTGTAGGTTATTTGAATAATAATCCCTTTGACATACAATTTACTGTCAACATTGAGCACCAAGAAATTGTTTTTTTGGATGTTGTGGTCTCAAGACTTTCAGACGATACATTGGTCACCTCTGTTCATAGAAAATTTCCTCAATATAACACATTGCTTCATACAACTAGTTCTTATCCACGCCACATCATCAGTAATATTCCTAAATCTCAGTTTTTGCGCATGAAACGCATATGCTCTTCACAAGAACAACATCAAGTTTGTACACAAGATTTGGCTAATAGGCTTATTAACCGTGGATAAACAAAGCATCATATTTCCAACACTACTGATCAGACGAACCATATGACACGTTCAAATCTATTACAATATAAACATTTGACACAAGATGACAATTCTAATTCTGTCCAACCAATCAGGCTTGTAACTACTTATGGAAATAATACATCGAGATTCAGGGAAATCATCAATCGACACTGGGACATATTAAAATCTCATGAATTCTTTAATGAGATTTTACCAGAGCTATGTGCCTTCTCATATCACAGGGGACACACTATACACTCTCACCTTACTCATTATAAGAGGTACATACCTGAGATGACTGTCCAAACCACGTTATTTGGTGATCCATTGGTTGGCTGTTTTCCTTGTGGTCATTGTAGTGCCTGTCAACACATCTTAAAACCAAAGAATTTTTCTAGCAAAAACACATCAAAAGTTTATAATATCACCATCTTTGGCAATTGCAGCTCAGATTGGGTCATCTATTTGGCCACCTGTACCTTTTCTGCTTTTTATGTGGGTCAGACATCCAGGCCAGTTAAACTCAGAATTAGTGAACACTTTAGTGCGATTAGAAATAAAAGGTTGTCTAATGCCCTATACAAACATACTACGGATCACCCCACTGCTGTTTTCAAATTTGTGATTATTGATAAGATTCAAATGCATAGGAATTTTAAAGTAGGTTGGCACACGAAGCTCAATAATATGGAAAACATGTGGATAACCAGATTAGGAGCATTGTTCAAACTTAGGCTTAATGAAATAGAATAATAATTATTTAGTTTGTGTGTACTTACTTAACCATCAATAATCCACAAGCATTTTGATTGGCATTATTATTCCTGAACAACTATGTATAGAGGTGAGTTATCCTAATAATAATATTAATAAGATATACTCTTTATCTTCATGTATAATTATGTTGAATATGCCAATTAATTTTTCCTTATAATAGTGCATTTTGATTCATTTACACTCATATGTATAAGTATCATTTTGTTTTCTTTTCAGTTTTAACATTTACATGTAGTTACTACCAGAAGATTTTCCATAAGTATTTAACTTTAATGGATTTGTCATTATATACTTATTTTTGTAATGTCTCTTTAAATCTTTCCTATTTAAGACCAGGATGTTGGATGCTACATAATTTTATGTTACAATTTATGAGCATTGAAGAAGGCTTTGTATAGCCGAAACCGGTCTGTTGGTTGTTGTGAGCCATTTATATGGCTTTAACTTTTTGATTTAATTAAATTATTGTTTTGCTTTACCATTGTGCTGGTCCACTATTTGTTTTACCTATTGTTTTGGTTTGGACCGAGCACTTTGTCCCACGTGCGTGCCTTTGGGTTGTTCCAGTTGTTCCTATTCTTTAAACAGCAACATCCAGGCAATGGTAAATGCTCAACAGCAGATTGCTGAAGCTTTGGATAGACGGTTGGGTGACATGGTTGGAGTCCTTGACATTGGCATGACAATCCACGAGCATGAGCTGTCTGTGTTGGAACATCTGGTAGGAGTGAGGCGTCGGGCACATGGACGTAGGCCTGCTACATCACCTGTTTCAGGTCTATGTGTACGAGCTACCTCACATGTCCACTCCCATAGTGGCAGTAGCAGCAGCAGTGCATCTGGTGCTGTGCTGTCCACACCACGACACAGCAGGTCATGTGCACATGGCCCGGGACAGTCCCAACAGGGACACAGTTCCAGTGGACAAGTGACATCAGACAGTACTCAATCTGCACCTCTACCTGATAGTGCCCGTGTAACCCCTTGCAGGCACAGGTCACATGTCCATGGCCGGACACCATGAACTGTAAAACCTCACCTGTACAGTCTGCAGCTATCAATAATACCCCTGTGTAGGCTAGACACATGGCAGAACTGTGTGCATACATACACACACACACTGGAAACATATGTAGGGCACCGCAACACACACAGGCATAACATCCACACATGCCCAATTAGATCAAAGGCCCTAACCCACACACATGATGTCATCCAATGGTGCAGCCTAGGCCTCTGGCAAACATTATCACCCTGTTTATATGATGATGCCTGTGTCGCATCCCTGACATCCAAGCCATCGGTGCAGGGACATGCTCATATGGTCTGATGCACAGGGTGAACAGACTAGGAAGGTAAGTGTAGTTTACATTTGTTGAGTACTGTTGACAGGCAGCAGAAATACCCTGTACTACAGGTGTACAATGCATTTTGTACTGTTAACAGTATGTGTCTTGTGTAACAACAGTAACTGCATGTTGGTCATGATGTTCTGCTGTCCTCCTTCAGGTCTAATTGCACATGCCGGTGGATGTCAGTGTTTGCAGTTAGTGTCCCATATGTCAATGTGGACTACTCACAGGTATGTATGAATATACCAGCATGCACCATGTAGGTGCCACATACCAGTGAGAATGTCCCACGTTACAAACACGTCTACTGATCAAAGAGCATGATAGCTGTGTATTAAGCTACTGTGGCTACAGATGTGACATCCATAAAGGGTGACATCACAGGTACAGTTACATGGAGTGGTGAGGTAAGAGAGTGGTCTAGCTGATTACAAGGGTAGAGGCCAGTGGGAAGTATGATGCCTCATTGGGAATCAGTAATACATGTTCCCATGACAGGATGCCAACACATAGCTGCACCCACACACTCAGGTATTGACACACATGTATTCAGTGACACAGTAACACACCCACACACTCACAGATTCACCGACACAGTATCACACACTCACACACAGTTGCTACTGGTGAGGTGAGGACCCCTGCCTATGTGCAAATAATCATTACAGTACTGTGCACCTACATGATGTGCCACAAAGAATACACATGTACAGGTAGTCACTACGGCCTAAGATCGAGGACATCAACACGGATAGTAGAATACATCACCTGGATGGGGGGATGGGTCTTATCAGTTAAGTATGGTAGCATACATCCTCACCCCAGGGACCAGACAGCCCTACATACACACACTGTGGCATTCAGTATTGAATACACCTATGTCACACACATACAGATACCTCACATGTGTGAGATACATGCCCCTGCCTATGTCCTGCTTTCTACATTGCAGTCTGTACAGATGTGTACTCTAGTGTACAGGAGAGTGAGTTACAATTGAGATGTATTCCCCACCATACGTGACATATATGGACACACAGGCAACCACACATGCCAGTACTGTGAATCTCAGACCTGCCTAGCTCATGATATGTATGACAGATGTACAGCAGTATTGCATATGTTACAAACTGTACTGATGCTTCCTGTGGCAACAGTGCTGATATATGCACACAGGATGTCTTAACTATTAACAGGTGTCAAGTGATCTACCTTCGCTGTCACCCTGACCGCTGTCTAAGTTGTGTGTTATGTCCTTGAATTAACAATACCATTGCTTACTGGTTACACAGGTTATTGTAAGACCGTTAGTGACACACCTGTGAGCTGTCCACAGAAAACATCCATCTGCAAAGATGCCCCATCACTTAGTTATTTCCACACATCTGTCCATACCTGAGGTACATCTTTCCATACATTCAGCATATCACCATATACAGTTGGCAATGTTGAGGCTGTATTGCAACTGCATGGTGTACTAGGATACATGTCACCTGCATACATCAGCAACTGCACACACATGTTATCTGAATGCACAACACTACGTGTATAGGTGTGTAGGTCCTACAGTCCTAACATTTGGGCATGTTTGTAGGCATTGCAATTGGTGGACATTTGTAATGACATACATGGCACATGGACTGTTGTATGATATGATGGGTGTAATGGGTGACCGGTACAGAGAGAATGTTACCTCTGTCAACATTGATATCACACCTTATAGATTCATAGGTTCATAGGTTAGTACTAGGCTAACTGCCCTTGTGAGCCATTTTAAGCCTAGCCAGTTATCCCCTGTGAGATTCAAACCCTGTACCTTGTGTTTGTAAGGCAAACACCTTAACCATTAGGCCACCCTCCCAACTGTACTGTTAGCATCCAGCAGCCATGGACCTACATTCCATTTGCATGTGTGTAATGGCTGTAGCCACCTGTTTGCACAAAAGACAGCAACAGCCATGCTATTTATATGTATGTTGTGTGTGTGTGTGTGTTTGTGTGTGTTTGTGTGTGTGTGGCATGTACATACCCAGGGCAGGTACATGTATGTCATATCCATACATGAGGGTGTGTACTGGTGTACAGCAACAGTCATCTGCTAATGGTGGAATGTATCAAGGGCCCCTGGTATGTGTACAGCTGACCTGGTTACAGACAGTGGTATCTTTGCATTGCATAACACATGATGCAACTGTGTCAGTACATGGGTACTCTCTACAGTTGATGTAGAGCTCGGTACAGTACACTGGTCAAGGGTCACATGGTGATGTACACTTATATGTCCTACAACATGTATGGATGCGTGTTGGTGGTCCGAGGGCATGGTGGTGTCTGAGGTTTACATCCTAGAATGCAGCATGTGACACTGTGTCCTGCATATGACTCATCTGTGATGCTTTCGTGGGGGTACCGGTCAGTACATGTGAGTGGCCTTTATGTATGTGGGGACACCACCTGGAGGGAACCGTACCTGTGTTATGGCCCACATGTCTGGTTCTGAGTTATATGGTGGTAGTGCTAGGTTCTGCCGTATATGGTGGTGGTGCTATTGTGCATTACAGAGTCATCAGTCAGGTGTTCCTCACTGCACAGATGTCAGTACTCCCCATTGTTGGATCTACAGTGACCAGCTGTGATTATGGACTCTACACATCTAGCACTGATTAGCATAGGAAAACAATGCAGTTGTCCTGTAGGTGTCAGGGAGTTATCCTGTGTTTAGGACATTTGCCTTGGAATGGCACTGTGTGGGCTGATGCAACTTGGGTATTATCCCCACTCCCTTGAATTATGGATGCATGTGATATGTGTCAAAGGCCTGTCTACTGTCAGCCATGTCATCCCAGAATGACAGCAGACATGTAAAAGACATGTGTCAATTATATGTAGAGCAGTGTCCCTGCTAACAATGACAACTACTAACACCAGAGCCCATTACAATGTGTTCTTTACATCTACCTGTAATAGCATGGCCACTGTGGCCTTCCATGTTTACTAAGTGTATGAGCATGCCCAGTATATCCTTGTGTAGATGGACACATAGTAGTGCATTCCGAACAGCCGTGTGCTACTAAGTGTGTGAGCATGCCCCCTGTGCGACTAAGTGTATGAGCATGCCCAGTATATCCTTGTGTAGATGGACACATAGTGCATTCCGAACAGCCCTGTGCTACTGTGTGAGAATGCCCAGTGACACCTTGTGTCGGTTATGTGCCTCTGTGTATGGGCATGGCCATTGTAACCCTGTATAGTGGTAGTAGCCATCCATTCCACAGATGGGCATACTCCAGGTCAGGATGGATTCCTACTTTAAACACATAGGTTCACAGGTATGTACATCTTAACTGCCAGCATCCCTGTTGATGTCCGCATTCATAGAAGGTCATAATGACAGCCTTGAAATGTGTAGTCTGTGTGGTGTGACTAATAAGTATATAGTATTGTAATAGTAATATCTAAATAGGCAGGTGTTCCATTCCCACCAATGGCGTGTGTGTATGTATGTGTATGTCTGTCCCAGTTTGCCAGAGGACTGCAAATTGCTTTTAGACTGCTCACACTCCATACAATTTGTATACCCACCTTTGGCAGGGCAGATGATCACACCCACCTACAAATACACCTCTGGGAGTGCTGTATCCCAGTATTCTCGGTAGCATGTTCTGTAACTGCGTAATGCTGTAGTGGAATAAAGTAGTTAGGCTGGTGTTCTAGTCCTGCATTTGCTGTGTTGTGTGTCTCCCCGTTTGCCTGAGGACTGAGTAATGCTTTTAGACTGCTCACACTCCATACATTTCTTATACCCACCTTTGGCAAGGCTGATGATGTCACCCATCTACAAATACACCTCTGGGAGTGCTGTGTCACAGTAATCTCGGTTCTGTAACTGCATAATGCTGTAGTGTAGTAAAGTAGTTAGGTCGGTATGCTAATCCCAGACATGCCAAGTGTGTATGTGTGTGTGTGTGTGTGTCTGCCTGCGTGAGACAAGTAGAGTGCTTTGTAGTATTCACCGTAGAGTGTGCCCTAAATGCGTATTGCTGAAGTGTGATATGGTAGGGGTTTGTATACAGGGCATGTTATGTGTGTGTTTGTCTGTCAGAGCCTGTGTAGAGGTGGCTGTGATTGTCTTACCATTGGACATGTTTGGGACCAGGTTTTGTAGTTTTCCTATATGGTATCCATCTTATGACACATTGGCCACCTCATGAGGAGTACAGCTGTCAGTCAGCCATGGGACTGTGTTGGCAAGCCATACCCATACATCTGGCAAAAGGCCTGGTGAACTAAATATGCAGCCCTACTAGTACCCGGTATATGTCCCGCACCCATGTGCCATGCACAAACAAACTTGCATAGGATATCCCACTATGTTGCAAGTACCATGCACATTGAGGACAGATAGTAGGCATGGTGTGAATATAGTGGCCTGCAGAGGGCATGGCACCCTGTACAGTGGTACAATAGGCTCATGTATGCGGACATTGTGCCTTCACTATGTTCCACACTGAATGCCTGCAACATATGTGGTGCCATCAAATGTGATCCACAAAGGCCAGACAATGCTGCACACATGTGCCCTGTATGGACCCATGCCACTGACACCACGGAATACCTGTATCATACTATACATGCAGGTGCAGGGCCGACCTGCTCACTATAAGCAGGTTTTGCCACACCAGGCCAGTATTGGCATATCGGGGTATAACAGGCTGTGTACACAACATGTGTCTGCTGAACCGGGTACACCTGTACATGTCACTGTACAGTATTGTGGGACATGCACATCCCAGGCAATGTCCATGTGAAGGACTATCAAACACAGACATGGCATGCATTGCAAAGCTATGGCCCTACACATTGGTAACCAGGATGTCAGGCTAGATAATGCAGTACCCATTTGTGTGGGACATTGCAGACACTACACCCTTGCACTACACACCATTGTCGGGTGACGTGATGCTAAGGATTACCCCTCACCCAGCCTTGTACAGCCATCTTGCACAGCCAAACACTACACACCCATGGAGCAATGCATACCTGCATGCCAGTACTGGCACCCTGTGTCTGCGTGTGGGTTGTGATGCTCCCAACCACAGACACTCCCAATATAAAACCCGTTGGCATACCAACAGTTGTCAAGCAGTTTCACATGCCCTAGCCCATAGAACCTCCAGATATCCCCTGTGGTGCATGTGGTCCTGTGCATTATTGCAGTGTGG
The DNA here is from genome assembly GCF_019279795.1 of Protopterus annectens. Classification (NCBI taxonomy): domain Eukaryota; kingdom Metazoa; phylum Chordata; order Ceratodontiformes; family Protopteridae; genus Protopterus; species Protopterus annectens. The sequence continues at coordinate 52,386,634 of NC_056738.1, read as the reverse complement.
CAAACTAAGTAGTTTGTGGCCCTGGCAAAGGTGTCAATGCATGTCCATTAGAGACTGTGGTTGTGGTGACAATGGCATCCATTCACATGGACAGACATGTGTGCCACACCTAATGTATGTCTACTAAATCTGTTGCAGATGTCACTCACCTACACACATGTTCTTGCAGCACAGCAACATGTTGCCTTTGTGGCACATGTAGTAATGTCATGCACATGTAATAGTAATGAGTAGTCAGGGGTTTGACCCCTGTACTGTTCGGCATGCAAAAGATGATGCTTATGGTTATGTCTTCAAGCCCTTCCCTGGTGTACATTGCCTGTCCCACCCACACACTCTCTGGTGGATGTGAAGGTGTACACCTGCACAGTAGTAGCATGTGTATTGTAAGTGATGGAAATGGTCAGGTGATGGCCTCTGCACCTATTGCAGTCCTCCTCTAGCTGATTGCATGTGGTACAACTGTGATGGTGTTCCCATAGCCATCTGCATGATAAACACAGTACACTATCTAGGGGAAAAATGTTATCTGGCCATGACAGTCACTGTGAGTGGTACCTGGATGTGGTGTTCTGACATGGCATCATAACTGATATCTGGATGTACCTCAATTATTTTCCACAGTGGGAAACAGCCTAAAGACAGGAGGGTGATGTGCCACACATGACTACAGCATGTAAGTGTAGCTATGCTGCATTGAGACTACTGCCTGTTTAACATGTGTGTGGTAATGGCTATTCTGCATGTTATAATACAGACATGACAGTACTCTGTTCATGAGGGACTCCCATCTGTAAGACCATTTGTGAACTGGTCAGTGTGTGCAACCATTTGTTTCCTGTGTTACACACTGAACACACATCTATGCACAGCAGAAGCATGGTGTGAGGATTGCAGGCAGTACATGATGATAGGGATGTGTTACTGCCATCGCATCCCTAACTGGACATGTGTCACATGAGACAGTGGTATGACAGACACTGTGTGGGATTCCGAGTGACAAGCCAATGATGGGCAACTGTTCATAGTTGCAGTCACACATCTACTACACATTGTACAGTTGTCATGCAGTATATATGCATGTGTTGTGCTCCCTCTGCAAATGTATACCATCTGTTGTGTTGGGTTGCTGGTGATATCTATGCATACTGTCATAGGTAATCATGTATGCTGTTGTCTATCACTAAGCCATATGTGGGTTTAAAACACAAAACCATAGGCTGAATGGACTGGGAGGTCCTGGTAGAACCTCCTGTCTCACTTCAGCTGACCATGGCACCGGGCACTAGCACATGTGGAGCCCAGCCATAGACATCAACATCTGTTGGTTCTCCACCACCTTCTGGTGGTACCACCACTAAGGATGGAGCATGTCACCCCTGGGAGTGGGATCAGACAGGTACATATCTGCTGTTGTGCCGTCCCAGACATGTTGCGTTAGTGGCTCCCTAAAGGGTTATGAAGCCAGATATGCCAGTTCAAGGGCAGAGTGTCACATTTACAGGGTGATGCTGCCCCTTCAGGACAGCTCCCAGCACTGCCTCCTTTGCAGCTGTGTAGGTGCACTGGCAGTTGCCCATGGCTGGGGACCTCCGTCCCACTGTTCCCATGGGCTTTTGAATGCTGAAGACCCATCCCTGTCCAGGGTGTATCCCCCCCCCACATGTGTCATATGCCAACCCTTTATGCTGTCTTTTCTGTGATCCTACCTATCCTCCACAGCCATACCTACAATCCTTCCCCAATATCTGACCCTCACCTATGGACACATAAGGCCAATCAGCTCCTAGGACAACATATGCCCTATACATAGCTGTCCATTACACACACATGCCCACTGGACACATGAAATCCTTGTAATATGCATCACAACATACTCCTGTTATCCTCACCCCTGTCCCTCAGGCACACAATCCTGGCATGCACATCACTCCTACATGGTCCAGGTACACGTGATGAGGATGACCCCATTGCAGACACAACACTACCAGTCCCTCTATGGTTACCCCATTTACCTTTATCATGATGATGATGTTGCACACAGCACCTTGCAAGAGTACTGTTCGCACATAATGATTGGACAGGTACTGTTGTGTTAATGTACATTACATGTACAGAGTGATGTATATGGCCAATGTACAACTATTTGCACGCATAGCGACACATGTCTGTCTGAGGGTGTCTTGTAATCACATAGAGCAACACCACTACATAATACAGGAGTCGTTGGTGTTTCCCGTTACATTAGTTTGTAATGCTTTGTTGTCACATGGTATGTTCCTGATACATCTCTATGTATGTACCTGTATGCTGGACATAAACACTCACATATACATCTACATGATGGGGTACATTCCTATACTGTTGAATGACTGCACTGTATGATATGTTTGTGGTACTGTCCATTGTCTGTATATCCGCCATGGCGTATTGGTAATACACATTAGCTGTGTGCGCAAGGTCCTGGTTCCGACCCTTGCAAAGGACGTTTATTTGGTTGCAGGGCAGAACAAGCCCATTGGATACGGAGGGAGTAAGGCACATTAAAGCAGTTGGGAGCGGGTGTGTATGGGTTTGCACGGTGTTAAGTACTGCTGACCTCTGGTTACAGCCTCTTACACTTGATTAGCCTCTAGATTACTTTACCAGTGCAATACTCGCATACTGGTAGTCAAGCACACTTACACCCACTCGCTCCCGCACTTGCAAATGCACCGACATTGGTGCTTGCATCTGTTACTCACACCCCTGGGTGGGAGCGAGGACCACAATATTACCTTGTGATGCCTATTACATCAGACTACATGACTACAGTATCGGGATTGGCTGCCCATTAGGCGACAGCATCACGTTAGACTGTACGGAATCAGCGGCCTGTCCAGTGAATTAATCATATTAATTGTGTGTTCTTCTTACAATCTGCTCCCACCTTGTGATGCCTATTACATCAGACAACATGACTACAGTATCAGGAATAGCTGTCCATTAGGCGACGGCATGACATTCGACTGTATGGAATCAGCGGCCTGTACTGTGAATTGATCATATCTGTGTGTTCCACATACAATCTGCTCCCATTTGGCTGATACATGGGAAGTGAGACTCTTCAATACAGACAAGTAGTTGGATTGTGGGAGCCACATCCGTTGGCCGAGTCATGCTACTGCATACCTATTATAGGTATGCCACCTTTTCAATTGGCCAAGGTGGGACTTTAGGGTTACCACCTGTCCCACCTTGCGAGGGACACTGCGACAATAATCAAGACATTCCAAAGGCAGCAGCAAGCAAATAACTCAAAAACAGAATAAAACATAATAAATAAAATGCTGTGTCAGCAAGAAGAATTTCAAGTTCGAATTTAATCCAAGCCAGTAATACAATCCAAGCCAGTAGTAAGCGCTTTTGTCTCTCGTGCTAGAGACTTCTTCAGACTAATGGCTTTACCATAAAAAACACAGACTTTAAATACTTCATTAATCATCACTTTAGAACATCAATTATCATTTAAAAACACACAGATATAAAATATAAAATTATACTTATAAAAACATTTCTAGTGTTTAATCCCTTTCCTTTTCAAACACATTCTGAATTCTTCCCTATTATTTAATCCTGGAGGAAAACAGGCATTTAATCTGACCTGCCAACAATATTCCAACCAACCTAATTCTTCTTCAACATTTACTATCTTAACATTAGGGTCCACTGTATCCAGAACTATACATTTGAAATTGATTTTACATTTCTTATCAGCATAATGTTTGCTCATAGCATTTTTTGTGTCTCCATTACTAATAGCATAATTATGCTCATAAATTCTTTTGTATAGTTCTCGTTTTGTTCTCCCCACATAAAACAGTATATTGAAAGATAACACTTCTCTAGAGAACTTTAACAGCAAGATGAGTATTATACAAGAAAACCTACTAAAACTCAATGAGGAACTATGTCAAAGAAAAACAAAGAAGTTTTTCAGAGACAGGAATGAATATGCAGGGGGTGTGGCTACAGTATATGGGCTGAAGTTATAGAGTAATTCAGTGAACAAAGAAGTGAATGGAGATGTCTTTGTAGCAGATGATGATGCTAATGTAAGAAGGTCTGAAAGACTGAGCAATAAAAATAATGGACAGGTTATTGCGGTGGAAATTCACCAATCTAGCACTGGGAGTAGTAGAGGGGATCTCAGATACGAACAAGGAACTAAAACTACTGAACAAGCAGTCAGTCGCAGAACTAAAGATGCCAACAAAACTAAACCGATGACAACTGAATCTAAAGTAAAAGGAAACCTAATAGGTGGAAACAAACAAGTAATGGAAGTGTATCAAAGGATTGATAATCAAGGAAGAACATGGGCTCAGGTTACAGCAGATGGTGGAAAAGGGAAATCTAATTATTATAATAAAAACCAACAACCAAAAAAAACTGGTATGGCAGGAAAGGTCCAGGGAAGAACTGGAACAGGAAACAACAATACTGGAAGACTTAGGTACTTTAAATTTCAAAATCATTAATTTATTCAGTAAAGAACTGTCATATGAAGATTGTTGTGTATTAAGCAAGGGGTGGAACTTCACCCCAGCACAAAGAATGAACAAGATGGTTATGATAAATGAAATTAGAGATTATGTAAGGAAGTTAAATTTAAGTATAATATTTGGATCACAAATGCAAAGCAACTGTGAAATGTATAAACCTAGCTGCTATAACCCACCATTAATTAAAGAATTAGAGATGTTTCTTAATGTATGTGAACTGCAGATGCTTGAAATGTTAGATAAAGACACAAATTTCAGATATTACAATCTAACAAAAAAAGAAAAGGATTGCTTTGATGCTTTAGTCAAAAATGAAGATGTACTGATTTTTAAAGCTGACAAAGGTGGTTCTATGGTATTGTTAGAAGTGAATGTGAAAGTAGAATGAGAGAAATGTTATCTGATTCAAACTTTTACAGACCTATGAGTATGTCTGAGGTAAAAAAGGGATTTTCTTTAATTGATTCCTGTATAGAGGAATGGTTCTATACAGGGAGAATTGATGATAAAATGAAAATAAATTTATCTAACAACAATCCAAAATTAAGTAGAATCTTTGGTATTCCAAAGATCCATAAAATATTGATTTTCCACCGTTAAGACCTATAGTAGTTAGTATAAACAGCAAAACAGAGGGAACATCAGTGTTTGTTGACAAGCATCTACAAAAGGTAGTACCAAAGTGTACCACTTATATAAAAGACAATTATGATTGCATAAAAAATTGGAAGAAATTTATGCCTCTGATTCTCACATATTAGTTATATTAGATATAAATTCCTTGTATACTATGATTCCCAATAAAGAAGGGATGGAAACAGTTAGGGAATAATTACTAAAATCTAAAGAATTCTCCCCAAATACAGTGGGACTATTAATGGAGATGATAGACATAGTTTAGAGTCATAATTATTTAGAGTTTTATGATCAAGTATTTGCACAAACGAATGGTGTTGCAATGGGTGCTGCCCTAGCCCCTAGCTATGCTAATGTGTTTATGCAAGGTTAGGAAACAGTCAATATATTAGAAAGTGAACATAGCAAACATATAGTTAAGATATTAAGGTTTATTGATGATGTCCTTTTAATATGGGATGGCACAGTTAATGAATTAAATGATTTTTGAACTATATTAATAATGTTTGTTCTCATATACAATTTATGCATAACTATAATGCAGATAAAAAATTTTTTTAGATTTGACAATATATAAAAAAGAAAATAAACTTATTTCTAAGATTTTTAAGAAAGATTTTCAGACTAATATGTATTTGCATTATTCTAGTTTACATCCTAAAAGGACTAAGACAAATATAGTTAAGGGACAACTAAAAAGGATTAGTAACCTAATTAAAGAAGATGAAGTGTTTGAGCTTGAAGCTTCTAATTTTTGAAAAATAATGAAAATTTGAGGATATCCACAAGAAGAAGGAGAAAGGGTGTTTTCTGATGAATTGAGAAAAATAAATAATATAGAACATGACCATGCAAGTGACAAGACGCACAATAACTATATGACAGCTTTAGCTATATAAAATAGCACTGATTCCAATACTATAAGAAATATAGTTAGAAGGAACTGGGGAATTCTTAAAGGAAATAGAGAAATTACAGAGAAAATAGGAAATGAACCAAGGTTTGTACAAAAAAGGGCCAAAAATTTTAAAGACTTTTTTCTAAGTAAACTTAATAAGGGTAAAGAAGTTGAGGTAAGAAGAGATATGGTTAAGTGTTATAATCGTAATTACTGCCAATATTTATTTACTGATAGTGGGGAAATATTGGTAGGGAAACAATTGTCCAGGTCCCAGGGAGGTTTACATGTAAATTAAAAAATGTCATTTATTTATTAGTGTGTTTAGAATGCAGATCATTTTATGTGGGGAGAATAAAAAGAAAACTATACAAAAGATTTTATGAGCATAATTATGCTATTAGTAATGGAGACACAAAAAATGCTATGAGCAAACATTATGCTGATAAGAAATGTAAAATCAATTTCAAATGTATAGTTCTGGATACAGTGCACCCTAATGTTAAGATAGTAAATGTTGAAGAAGAATTAGGTTGGTTGGAATATTGTTGGCAGGTCAGATTAAATGCCTGTTCCCCTCCAGGATTAAATAATAGGGAAGAATTCAAAATGTATTTGAAAAGGAAAGGGTTGAAACACTAGAAAAGTGTTTATAAGTATAGTTTTATATTTTATGTCTGTGTGTTTTTAAATGTTAATTGATGTTCTAAAGTGATGATTAATGAAATATTTAAAGTCTGTGTTTTTTATGGTAAAGCCATTAGTCTGAAGACGTCTCTAGCATGAGAGACGAAAGCGCTTACTACTGGCTTGGATTGTATTACTGGCTTGGATTAAATTAGAACTTGAAATTCTTCTTGCTGACACAGCGTTTTATTTTTTAATAATCAAGATATAGTAAATGTCCTGTTTACAGGACATTATTATATTCTACATTTAATTAATAGTTGCATAAAACAGTTATTTATATATGAAACCTCTATATGTTATATGAAGTAGCATAAGCAATTCAAATGTAACTAGATTAAGCTTTATTTGTGCAAATAAGTATAATCCTGTACTATGCACGGCTGTATGTATGTTTTGTCCTGGAAAGTCTGACATTTCTACAGAACATGTCCCATTTTGGCCATTTGGAAAGGTGGCAACCCAATAGGACCTGTATGTAGAGACTTCAGACTTTGCAGGGCAATACATACCCACAACCAGTAGAAAGGGGAGTACTTCACTGTTTTGCCTAAATAAAAGGTTACTCTTGTAGCATTATAGTTGCTTATACTATTACTTATAACATTTAGGTGTTTCAGGTACAAAATAATTGTTTTATGCAACTACTACAGACAATATAGGTAATCTTTGTCCTAAATCACAGGACATTTGCCATAATTACAGTTATTTTGCAGGACACAACTGCCCAAAGGGTAGTGTCCCTCGCAAAGGTGGATAGGTGGTAACCCCAACCCTATTATTCTATCAACTTTCTAAGGTAGTCAGCGGAACACGCGCTTTTTCTCACTATCAGACCTCTCATACGAATGGGGAAGAATGAACACTGAATCAGGAATACTGCATAACGACCTCAGGGGCACATTTAGAAGGTTGGTGCTATTAACCTGACACATTGACGGACCCAGATCACATATGTATTCATACACATTGTCTGAGTTACATGCTCTTTAGGACTCTTACATGCTGTCATTATTCATTACATGTATTCCGCCATCTTTCCTCCTAATATCACTAGTTCTACGAGGGTTTCGTTGGGACTGTGTTAGATTCTGATTCGTAATCAAGGACGTCCCTGGTAATCGGGGACAGTTCAATTATATGGTCCCTATGTGTTCCCCCAGTGGTTTACGGACTGTCCAGTAGATGTGCTTTTAAGGTTTGGGAGGTTTGGGCATCTGCTATACCCACATCAGAATATTACATAACCCACGGGGCAGTCCTAATACGTGTCTGCCAGCCAACACCTGCACGCTTAGGCCGATAATCGCATACCCATATTTCTCCTACCTGCCACTACTCTACAGCACTCATCCTTACTATGGGCGCAGGTGGGCGCAGCTGGGATATGAACACAACCATACATACTGCCCACTTTCCCTGTTTCAGGACACACGTCATACATTGTGTCAACCCATGTGTTATCAGGCTTGCACAACCTACTGTTCTGTGTACAGCTACATCTTGGTCGCAGTAGTCATTACTTGCATTGCCTGGAAGAACAGAATTTTTGGTGTCCCACAAGGGTCTCTGTCCATGTTTAAAGTGTGGACCTTGTAGATCTCTCCCACTGGCAGTTTCCTGCCAGTGGTCTGGGAAGCAGTGTTGTATTTACCTTTATTGCGTGTCTGTATGTCTCACCGGCCAAGCTGGGGTGGGGGGTGGGATGTAGATGTTTGTTGATTGCACCTCCCAACAACATATGCCTGGTCTGAACATATGTTACCTGTAACTGCTGTAATATAACCTAGGTATATACATGTGTATATTTACTGTAACATATATCTATTTACATTAATATATACAGAGCATATGTATTCATACATGTATATTCATATCTTGCTGTCTATATACATATATATATATATATATATATATATTTGTGTGTGTGTGTGTGTGTGTGTGTGTGTATATATATATATATATATATATATGTGTGTGTGTGTGTGTGTGTGTGTGTGTGTGTGTGTGTGTGTGTGTGTCTGTGTGTGTGTATATATATATATATATATATATATATATATATATATATATATATATATATATCTATATATGATTTTTTATGATTGTGTGTCAATACATTCCCCACTCAAACGCACTTACACATGCGTAATGGTGTTTATATATGCTTCATCAGCATACTAGTGCCTTATTCATTATAACACTGACACTTCACTCCAGTTATCTTGTAATTGGTATGTAGCACGTTATACAGCAGACAGATGTTGCTATATGTTCATGTATGGATTACCAATGGTAATTGGAATGTGATAGTGTGACTCGACCCATCCCTCTTCTGCACATTCTATTATTCCATCTACTGTCGATGTTTGTATGGGCACATTCCTATTATTTATGTCAACAAATGGAATGTTGCGTTACAGAATTTGTACTTCAACATATTGTTGTCTGCATGTGAGTATGCATATATACCTATTACGATCTAGCTGACCTCCACGAGACAGTCCATTAGAATCGGCCCATCCAACCCTGGAACGCCTGGATCCATAATTGCATACCCATAGTTCCTCCACCCCTCCCGTGTTGAATTTACACGCATAACATCCATTATCCACTTGTTATCACAGTCATGACACACCTTTACACATTGTCCTCTCCAGAGCTTTTGGGGCCCTACACACATTTTGTCCCATCTCGTGTATTCACAGGGTCTCCTACCATGTATATTTGCACATACATGCATTTCCTGGGATTATGGAATCCGGCCATTTGCGCTTTCCAGTTTTTGGAGGTCCCAGCATGGGATTACATTCCGTCTGTGTAAAGAAGACTTAGCAATTCAATGGTGCTACTCCCACTGGTAAAACCCTGCCTGTGGTGTGAGTAGCGGTGCTCTTCTCACTCCTGGGCAGCTTTTTATGACATATGCTGAAAGCACTATATAATACCAACATTGCTCTTGATTCCATTCACATCCCTTGTGTATGCTTTATTGTTACAACGTCCATTCTTTTATATATATATATATATATATATATATATATATATATATATATATATATATATATATATTTCATGTATGTAGATATATATCTATACACACATATATGTTTGTGTGTGTGTGTGTGTGTGTGTGTGTGTGTGTGTGTGTGTGTGTGTGTGTGTGTGTGTGTGTGTGTGTGTGTGTGCATATATATATTACATCTGTACATACAAACGGTTCCCATTCAGAAGCCTGAAACATCATAAGCCTGAAAATCAAAATCCTGAAACCAAAAGCCTGAAAATTCAGAATCCTGAAAACTCAAAATCCTGAAAGACCAAAATCCTGAAAGACCAAAATCCTGAAACTCAAAATCCTGAAAACACAAAATAGACATACTGATGTCATTGTGGCTTTGCTATTGTTAGCCCTGTGGTGTTAGGTCATGCGTTGGGGTCAGGTAAGTGTGCGGTTGGTTTTATTTTAGGGTTAGGGGCGGTTTAAGTGAGTTAGGGTTAGGGCACAGGTTAGGCATGTATGCAATAGTGACAAATATTGGGGTTAGGGGCGGTTTAAGTGAGTTGGGTTAGGGCTGGTCAGGTGAGTGTGCGATAGTGACGGACCTTAGGGTTAGGGTTAGGGTCAGGGTCAGTTGGTAGATATTAGTGTCTTTATAGTGACATATTAGCATTATTTGTGTTTTCAGGATTTTGAGTTTCAGGATTTTGGTCTTTCAGGATTTTGGGCTTTCAGGATTTTGAGTTTTCAGGATTCTGAATTTTCAGGCTTTTGGTTTCAGGATTTTGATTTTCAGGCTTATGATGTTTCAGGCTTCTGAATGGGAACCATACAAACATACGTTTCCTATGCTGAGAGCTGCTTACACCCGCACAAGTGCACTCGCCTATGCTTACTGTGCATTATATATGTTTACTACTACTTATTTGTGCTTACTTGTGCCTTATTCATTATGACAGTACCACTTTGATCGAAAGGATCTTATTAATAGTCCCATGCGATACACACATTCACCTTTACATGTTTAAATGTCGGCTTTACAGCAGAGCAACATTCATTCCACAAGGAAAATGATATGTGCTATTGTCGAACTTGAACTGTGAATGCCTTTTCGTTAGGCGGATGCTCTAACCACTACACTATTGGTGTTCTGCTTCATTTATATGCATACACATGGTTCATAGTTACCCAAACACGGACCTCATCACTTCACTTACACAGCAGGCATCCATTTTCCTGTTGGAAAAACCGCACAACTACAAATGTGCCATTCCCTATTCCCTACTGCTCTGGACCCATGCCGCATGTTGACTCACTACGAGGATATCACAGACTAGCCACAGATGGTGATATCCACCCCAACCCTGGCCCTTCCCCTCCACTCAATTGTAATTCCACCCTATCCTCCCCTCCACTTCTCAATCTAAACTCTAGACCCTTTAACTCTCTTCTGACCTGTCATCTAAACATCAGAAGTGTAAACAATAAGATTGACAACCTACATGCCCTTTTAGCTACTTGTTCCCCAGACCTACTATGTCTCACAGAAACCTGGCTTAAACCAAGTACGAAAGACACACAGATAATCCCACCAGGGTATGATATACTAAGAGCAGACCGAATAACTCGTAAAGGTGGCGGTGTAGCCATACTCTACAAAAATACATTACAAATCTCCTTGCCTCTCCACAACCCCTCCTAACAAACAATGCCAAAATTCTACTTGTAAAACTTCAACCAAACAAACATAAAAGCATAAATATAGCATGTATTTACATCCCCCCAGGCAACAATAATAACAAAACCTTAGAGGACTTTCTCCACTGGTTAACTCAAACTCACCCCCAGGAATCCATAGTGTTAGGTGACTTCAACATCGATTGGAATTCCTTCTCATCTAGCTCCCCATCTAGCAGCATAAATCTACATGGCTTTTCTCAGCTCATATCCACTCCTACCAGACTAGGTAAACCCCAAAACAAAGACAGCATCCTGGACTGGATCCTTACTAATAAAGATCCTGACCAGTACTCAGCAGGTACTCACCCAGAGGACATGAGTGATCACTTACTCACCTATGTTATCAAATTCAAGAAAATCACCCCCCTTCTTACAACCATAAAAAAATCAGGAATAATAATAAATTCAACGCCTCCATTTTTCAAACTGAACTTAAAGCCCACAACTGGACAATACTCAAGTCTCTTCCTCTTGAAGAGGCAGTTATCTACTTCAACACCACCTTCCTCAAGATTCTAGATTCCCATGCTCCAATACGGTCCATTAGAACTAAAACCAAAACCGCACCATGGCTCTCTAAGGAAACAAAATCCAAAATCCTATCTAGAAACAAGATGTGGGTCACATGGCGTACCTCTAAAGACCCACACTCCCACCAAACCTTCCGGCAACTTAGAAATGAAACTAACGAATAATCTTAAATGATAAAAAAAACTTCTTCCTCCACCTCCAACACAAACACCTTAATAATCCACAAAATTCTGGGCAGGCTTAAACAAGCTCCTGCACCCAGGCCAGGCAACCACCCCCACTCCAACAACTTGCAAACAACAGTGCCCTGTAAACATTGCTAACACATTCAATAGTTTCTTCACAGAAACTATACAATCCCTGGCCACACAATTCAAACAAACAACCAGCCCACTCCACTACCCATGCCAGCAGAATACTACAACTACATCAGATCATCTATTTACCTTCGATTCAGTACCCATATCCTTTATAACATCTCTTCTTAAAAGACTAAAACCCACTAAGCTAGCAGCTGACCTTCTCCCAGCTGAGTTTCTGCAAAAAGCAGCTGAGGCCATTTCCTACCCGTCTCCATAATCATAAACCGTACCTTGTCAGAAGCCTTCATCCCTCCATATGGAAAATGTCCCACATTATTCCTCTCCATAAAGGTGGTAGCTCACTAGAGCTAACCAACTACAGACCTATAGCTATACTCTCACCCCTGGCCAAAATTATGGAAAAGTGTGTCCACAAACAACTGATGGAACACCTCACCAAAAATAAAATTCTAGCTAACTCCCAACATGGCTTCAGGCCAAATCACAGTACCACATCAGCCCTACTATCCTTTTCTAATACCATCAATAACTTCAGAAACAATAATAAACTATCATCTGCTCTTTTCTTAGACCTCTCCAAGGCCTTTGATATGGTGAACCACATTCAACTCCTCCATACATTAAAAACTATCACTCAGCAATTCCACGCTGAAATGGTTCCAATCCTACCTGTCCAATAGGCAACAGGCTGTTCTATGGCAGGACAAATTATCTACATGCCTACCTGTTACACTTGGAGTTCCCCAAGGATCTATTCTTGGCCCTCTTCTCTTCACCATCTTTGTTAATGACCTGCCCACAATCACCCCCCCATGCCACATGCATTCAATATGCAGATGATTCGACTATCATCAGCACTGCCTCCAACCTGGCAGACCTCACTGCTTCAACCCAAGACACCTTCAACCTAATAGAAAAATGGTTCTCAAGTCGACAACTAGTTCTCAACCCCAACAAAATAAAACTACTTACTTTCTCACCCACTAACAAGACTCTTCCCCCCACCTTCTCTATTACATCCTCCAGTGGAATCACTATATCACCAGAAGCTCACACAAAGCTATTAGGTGTTACCATTGATAACTCCCTTAAATTTGACACCCATTTCAATCTTACCATCAAAACCGTCAATAAAAAGCTTGGCTCTCTCTATAAAGTAAAACACTTTCTCACGCCTCACGCTAAAATTACAATTGCCAGCACACACCTACTATCAACTCTTTTCTATGCCTCCCCTCTTTACAAACCTAAACAAGACAACCCTTAACAAACTTGCTTCTTGTTACAATCACATAGCTAGATTTGCCACAAATTCCACCTTTAGAACGCACCACTGCACTAACTTGAAGCAACTAGGGTGGTTAGAGTTTTCCAGCCAACTCCATTTCAACCAACTCAAAACGGCTCACCAGATACTGTATCACCCAGAGAAAACACCAGCTCTGAAAAACATCATTAACCCCTATATTAACCTGCAATCTTTACGCTCCTCCAATAAGATCTTAGCTCAAACTACCAAAGCCAATAATTCTGCTGGGGATTCTCTGTTCTCAAACTTTGTAGGTAAAATGTGGAACTCCCTACCGCCCATGCTCACCTCAGAACCCTCACTCCTACAATTCAAAAAAAAGCTTAAACCCCATCTCAATACTCTCTGGCAATGTCCCTGTTCCAAACCTGATTAACCACTATCATTTACCCTTCTCTTACCTCACTATCCTTAACGCTTTTAACAAGCTGCCTCGCCTTTGTAACTGACCTATGTTTTTTTTTTATATGCTGCTGTTGTTTTTTTCCCAAGATGTGATGTATCTTTATATTGTATTTAGGGAGGAAAGCGAGTACCCTTGGACACAGGGGAGAACATGCAAAATTTAGAACTCAACTATCTTCCTTTTTCTGCATTAACAATGTTCATATGTCTGTTATGTACTTGGAGCTTTTCTCCCCGGGCCTCCGCTGAAAATGGACATGTATCCAGTCGGACTCTCCCGGTTAACAAATGTAAAATAAATAAAATAAATAAATAAATAAATATTCAGACCTCTGAAGCTTATTGTTAGAAAAATATGTACTTAAACATATACAGAATGTTAGGAGAATATGTACTTAGACATATATAAACTATTAGAAGAATATGTACTTAAACATATATGTAGTGTGAAGTTTAGAAACAGTATAATATGTAATGCATTTGATTCTATTTAACAATATGGCAGTAGAAATGATCTTACATATAATTGCTTGAAACCAGCTGCAGTATGGTTAACCTCTAACCCTGGCAGTAGCCAGCTCAGCAAGCTTATGTCTTTCAGCATCTATAATCTGCTGAGTTAGAGAGAAATAAATATGTATGCATGTATATCTTTCTTCCTTCCACCGAGAAGGATGGCCTTGTGAACACTATCAGAGATAGTGCACAGCTGGTAACCAGAGAGACAAAGGAACCTATTAAGAAAAGACTTGACCATTGTATTCGAACTAATCTAAGATCCTTGAAAAAAGTAACATCTACAGGAAGACGTTGTGATGGACCAGGTGCCTCGCAAGGCTGTGTTATTCTCATGGGAAAGTTTCCAAAAACATTACCTAAGCATCTTCTTATGAATGAAGTATTATGGACTATAGTGATGTAAATGCCCTGTGACTGACCACGTCATTAAGGTGGGCAAAAGCTGATTGCAAATGGTATATAATTGACGGTATTTCCTGAATGTAATTAGTCAAAACTCTATACTTGTTTTTGTATAGTTTTTTGCCTCCTAATGTACATTAGTAAAGAAACGTTATTGAACCTGAGCCTGCTGTCTTACTGACTGTTATTTTGAAATGTCTAATGATTTTTACAGTCTGAATTAACAATTTATTTAACATTTTGGTCCTTCTGAAGCTGGAATTCTCTTGGTAAGCTGCAGGTCAGAGTGCATAGGTGGTACTGAAAACTGTGCAGGAGAAGTTGCCAGAATGGTTCTTCTCGAGTGAAAAAAGACCTCCGACTGAATTGTTGTATGTAAAGAGGCTGTCCACTTTCTGATCTGTGGCCGAAAAGCGGAAAACTGGATCCTAAGAAGAACAGCGGTAAGCGGGAGGCTCAGGTAAGGAGAGTTTCCCTCTTTGTCTTTGTTTTAGATCAGGGACCAGGTTACACTGTGCTATTGCTAAGGTTTGTGATAGCAGGGAGAGAGAGTCGAAGTATTGTATCTTGAGTCATAGATCAGGGAATAACAAAGCAAAGTAAACAGTCATTCTAGACACTACTGTGGATATGGGGAAATGATACCACGTGGTACAAGAGAAGGGTTACGTAACAGTCTTTTTAAGACATGGGAAATCAGTGCACTAAGAGATCGCGAGATCCGCCCCTAACGGCTGACGCGAAGTATATGTAATTTCAAAGAGCAGATAATGTGAGATATTTTGCAAAATGGGTCAATAAATATGAATTTGACGGTAAATTAGATAAAATATCACTAGTGAAACTTTTGAAACAATTAAAATCTGACGCAGAAGGTCAGGCGAAAAAACAACGACAGTTGGGTGTTCCTCAAGCACATAGGTGGATTGAGGAAGTGAACCGAAGGGAGCATAAGATTAAAAATGTGAAAGCATTATTTTTAGACAAAGAAGATAATAATACAGTAGTAGCAACAGCCCCTCCCCCACCACCTCCTCCGATACTTTATTCAGGATATGAAGCGGGAGGGCGGGCTGGACCCCCCCACATTATCCTGAGGCAACAGGGGCATTAAAACAACCATTTGTAAGAGAACCTGTTGAAACTAGATCCCGAACACGTAAGACACTTAGAGATGTTCAACTAAGTAGAGATTCATTAGATGAGAGTGAGGAAATCTGTCCATTAATTGAAGTACCAAACCCACAGGCAGGACAGGAAGGCCAGGACTCAACTCTCTTAGTATATAGACCATGGACACCGGAGGATATCCGGAAAGCTACAGAGGGAATTCCCCATCCAAAAATTAATTATGTAAAGTTTATACAAGATTTACAAGGTATGAGATTGAGTTATCACTTAAATGGGGAAGAAGTAGAGAAGGTAATTAGACAAATTATAGGTCCGGACTGGCACATGGTTTGTGGCGTCTGGAATGCTCGTGACGCGCAACTTAGACCACTCCTACATAGTGACGCAGAGCTAGATACTAGGTTGAAGGGTCTTACAGACCGAATTACTGAAAAATGGAAACCTAGAGCAGATTGGACTTGTATTAACCAGTGCGTACAACAAGATAATGAAACAGTAGATGCATACTATGGTAGATTATTAGAATGTTTCAATAACCATAGTGGTATGATTATTCCAGAAAATCAGAAAGATGATAGTTCATATGAACAACAATTGAAAAATGCATTTTTAAAAGGTTGCATTGCCCCTATCAGTAGCTTCATTACGAAGCATATGATAGATCATCGAACGAGTAGGCTACAAGCCTTACTAGAGTATGCTAGGCATGCTGAAAGACATTTTAACAGCAAAAAGAAAAAGAAGACGCAGGTCTTCACAGCTGAAGATGGAGCAGAAGTCTTTGTAGTACAGTCAGGTAAAAAGGGTAAGAGAAATACTCAGGGCAATAAACGCTCTGACAGAGACCCAGAGGCCTATGAGGATAGAAAGAAAAGAGGTGAGTGCTTTAACTGTGGGAAGAAAGGACATTTAGCAAGGGATTGCAGGAATAAACCACCTGCAGAAAGAAAGGATAAAAATGATGAGGATTGACTATATGACAGTCGTACTGTCCAACAGTCATCAGGAGAGACTAATGGGCAGGGAGATAATGTAAATAAAATAGAAGAAATAGATGGAATACAAACAGATGTAGAAACTGGGGAAAGTGAAGTTTTAGATTTAGCCTTGTTGAGCTTGGAGCTCTATTTGGCAGGCATAAAACCGGAAGTTACACTTCTGGTGGAGGGGAGAGAAGTAAAATTTTTGTGTGATTCAGGAGCATCACGAACTTTGATACATCCTTCAAAGTTACCAGAACACTCTGAATCACCTGACTACATATTAGTGAAAGCAGCAAATGGACAGCTATACAGGGAACCACTTTCCCACGATATAGCAATAACTGACCCTGTCTCGGGTATGACCCAAAGAAGTAAATTAGTACTTTCTGCAAAATGCCCAATGAATTTATTGGGAAGAGATCTCATGCAGCTTTTCGGCATAGCAGTAGTTCCCACCATGAAGGGTATGGAGGCACAGAGACAAATGGATGCTTTTGTAGTGCGATCGGAGGGTGAAGCCTATTATTGGTACAGCCAGGACCTGGTTACGACCGGTCCAGGGGCAGTGACCAAAGAACTGATGAACGTAGCCATCAGTAAGGTGCCCTCCCTCGACTTTGATCAGCAACATTTGTTACATTGTACTCTATACTATTGTAGCACACCAGGGCCTGATAAGGAATATGAGCAAAAATTGTTCAAAAATCCTGCAAATAGATTAGTATTACGGACTTTGTATTGGGATACTGAGGGTAATAGTGTGGTGAGTTGTTCATTACCTCAGGAATTCATGGAATTGTATAAGTCCAACAAGCTACCGCATGTCAGTTTAACCAAAGGCAGAAATGTTAGGTGGGTAGATCTAGGTGACAGAGTGACAAGATGGGAAAAACAAACCGACTCAGAACTGTCGGAGCAAGGAGTACAGAAGCAGAAATTAAATTGGCTAATGCAGGTGTGCCCAGCTGTACACTTACAGCAGAGTGAGGACAGCTGATGGGCGTTCTTGTTAGAGGAAGAAGAAAAAGCCTTGGGTGATATACCGAGCACTCTTTGGTCAACAGGGAAATCAGATGTAGGGCTTATTCGGACAGCAGGTCCAGTAACTATTACACCAAAGTCAGCATTTAGACCACAAAAGAGACAATATCCTTTGAGGAAGGATGCAGAGCAGGGAATCAAACCTATAATAATGGCATTACTTAAGGAGGGGATACTGGTAGAATCTTTGGATTCACCATGTAATACTCCTCTGTTTCCTGTTAAAAAGGCAAACGGGGAATGGCGGATGGTACAGGATTTACAAACCGTAAATGATGCGATAATACCTAGGGCACCTACGGTGCCAGACCCACATACTTTATTAAATGATTTGAAGCCACAACAGAAGTATTTTACCGTGGTAGATATAAGCAATGCTTTCTTTTCAATACCTATACACCCTGATAGTCAATATTGGTTTGCGTTTACATTTCAGGGTAAAAGGTATACATACACTCGACTACCACAGGGATATAGCGAAAGTCCAACAATATTCGCACAGGAGATGGCTAGCAACCTGGCGGGATTTACTCCACCAGGGGGCAGTCAAGTGTTACTTTATGTAGATGACATCTTGCTTGCAGCCCCTACCCAACAGCAGTGTAGGGAAGACACAATAGCATTGTTGAAGTTTTTAGCAGAACAAGGGCATAAAGTAAACAAGCACAAATTGCAACTTTGGAAAAAGCAGGTTAAGTACCTGGGATATGTAATATCCAAGGAGGGTAGAACATTAGATGAAGATAAAAAAAACAGCAATTCTGCAAGCACCTAAACCAACTACCAAAAAGGAAATGATGTCCTTTCTGGGAACAACTAATTTTTGTCGAAGTTGGATACCAAATTATGCTTTGGAGACAGCTCCATTGGCTAATTTAATATTTCAAACACCGATGGCAGCACAAGAGATACTACATTGGACACCGGAAGCAGAAACAGCTTTCTGCAGACTAAAACAATTGATAGTTTCATCATTAGTTTTAGGACTTCCGAATTACCATAAGAGATTTTTTCAGACCGTGGATTGTAGGCAGGGATATATGATGTCAGTGTTGACGCAACAGCATGGAAGTAAGCAACGCCCCATAGCTTACTATTCATCGCAGTTAGACCCGGTGGCACGGTCATTGCCACATTGTGTACAGGCAGTTGTCGCAGCTGCTATGGCAGTACAGGCTTCGGCCTCAGTGGTGTTGTTCCACCCTCTCACTTTGAGGGTGCCTCATGCAGTTGTGATAATTTTACTGCAAGAGAAAATAGCATTTTTATCCCCTGCTAGACATCTTTCTTGTATGACCATACTATTGAGTCAACCTCATATGACAATTGAACGATGCACAACATTAAATCCATCAACGTTACTTCCGACTCCTGTGGATGGCACACCACACAGTTGCCTGCAGGAAATGGAACAAATAACTTTACCTAGACAAGATCTCACTGGTGTACCTTTAGCTGATGCAGAGGTGACATTTTATGTGGACGGATCATGTAGAAAGAGTCCTACAGGAAAGAATCTAGTGGGTTATGCAGTAGTAACAGATGTTGAGATTGTAGAAGCCCAACCCCTGCAGCATAACCTGTCTGCTCAAGCAGCAGAATTGATAGCCTTAACACATGCTTGCACTTTAGCGAAAGATAGATGTGTAAACATATATACTGATAGTCAGTATGCTTTCTCTACAGTGCATGTTTTTGCGCAACAGTGGAAGAATAGGGGAATGATAACATCCACTGGCAAACCGCTTAACCATGCGCAATTAATTTTGAATTTGTTAGATTCCATTCAGTTACCTACTAAAGTAGCTATTTGTAAATGTGCAGCTCATACTAAGCAACAGGATAAGATTTCAAAAGGTAATGCTCGGGCTGATGCAGCTGCAAAGCAAGCTGCCTCAGACTCAGAGACTTTGTTTTCAAATGAGGAATTACAACCTTCTGAGACTATAGATCTAGAAATGTTGAAAACAATGCAGACATTAACTACAAAAGCAGAAAAACAGAAGTGGGTTAGACGAGGAGCAATTCTTGAAGATGGACTGTACATCTCCAAAGAGAAGAAGCCGATATTACCATCTAATTTATTTAGATATGCGGCTTTGTTGAGCCATGGGCAGAGCCATGTCTCAACAGGGGGGATGGTACAGTTAGTTAACAGAATATTCCAAACATATGGATTCACAAACTACACACAAAAATTTTGTGCAACATGTCATATTTGTAGTAAACATCATGCACAGGGAGCATTCAAACCAAAGCGAGGGAGTTTCCCTACACCACCATATCCGTTCCATACTATTTGTATGGATTTTATAGAACTGAATAAATGTAAAGGAAAAAAATACTGTTTAGTGATCATAGATATGTTTTCAAAATGGGTAGAAGCTTTTGCAACCAGGAATCCGGATGCTGCAACAGTGGCAAAGGCCTTAGTAAAGGAAATCATTCCTAGATTTGGCATACCGGAGAGAATTTATAGTGATAATGGAACACATTTTGTCAACCAGACAATCCAACAACTTGGGAGGTTCTTCGGGATTTCTTTGAAAAAACATTGTGCTTATCACCCCCAGTCAGCAGGACTGGTGGAGAGGTACAATGGGATTTTGAAAAATAAGTTAAGGAAATTGATGAGTGAGACTCAGAAGAATTGGATTTGCTGTCTACCTCTAGCACTGCTGAGCATGAGAACAGTTCCAAATGTAAAGGGTTTGACCCCCTTTGAAGTAGTATTCGGAAGGGCATATTATGTGCCACAGTGGAAAGCCCTCATGCCTGCAGAGCTGGAGGCCGATAGCTCATTAGCCAGTTATATGAAAAGATTGTTAACAAATAAGACTGTTTTGCAGTTGAACTCTTTTCCAGATAAAGAAGAAACAAAACCGGAAGCCGTGCTGACCCCGGGGTCCTGGATTTGGCTGAAGGTTATCAAACGGAAAAATTGGACGAGTCCTAAGTGGGAAGGTCCGTACCAAGTACTGCTGGCAACGCCTACTGCAGTAAAGGTTGCGGAGAGGTCGTCCTGGGTTCACCTGACTCACTGCAAGCCGGTAAAGAATTTCCAGTTAGACAAAAGTTTTGTAGCTGATATTTCACAAAAACAGAATGGCCAAGGGCAGAGTGTATAAAAGTACAAAGCAACCCCAAAGACATTGGTTTACTGTCCTACTGATCATACACTTATTAACCATGTTGGTAGTGACTTTTCTTTTGTTGGGGGTTTTCCTGCAAATAACTACACAGATAAAAGTGACGAAACGTGATGGACTGGCCACAGATTGGCATCCAAACTTTAACACGTACCTAGCTATAAAACGTGTGTATGTAGAGACTATGAACATTTCAAATTGTTGGGTTTGTACAGCCATACCTACAGCATATGGAGGACTTTTGATGTCCGCTGTCCCTTTGGGGATAAATGAGACTTGGGAGAATTTACTTTTTGATACAGGTTCTGTGAGATCACAGGACAAAGTGGCACTGTATTTACCTGTTACACAAAAGGGAATTGTTTGTTTTTACAAAAATGATACGCTCCAAGTTGGTTGGAGTAATTGCAACATAACTGTGTCTTATAAATGTTATATAAAAGCAAAAGATCAAAGTATTAGTTGTAGCATGAATTACGATTCGTATTTGAGCTTAATGAAAACAACATTGAAAGATGTACAGAAAAATCCTGAATTGTATAAACAATTGTCTGTTATAGACAGGAAAATGTTTCATTCAGAGTTAACCCGCATCAGTACTAAAGTAGAAAATTGTTATTTTGTTTGTGGGAAAAAAACATATAAGTGGTTACCTGAGAATTGGTCCGGCAGTTGTTTTTTGGGTTATCTGGTTCCAGCAATAAGACATACTGCAGAATTGCCTCTGGGTAAGATACGGAATGTGAGAGATATAGCTCAGAAAACTGGGAACTCAGTCAAGAAACCTGCTAATCCAGTGGGTAAAATCGAAGCTGATTGGAAAGATCATTCATCCGTAAAAGATAAAGAAAAATTAACTCATATGGACTTGAGTGACAGTGTTATATCCTGGGCTGGAATAATCCCAGCCTATGGAGCAGTCAAATCGATCTGGGAACTGAGAAAATTGTCGAAACTTCTCGAAGTAATGAGTAATGCGACCTTTTCTGCTCTCGAACTTGTGACTGATGAACTGAATGCAATGAGAACTGTTGTGTTACAGAACCGAATGGCTCTTGACTTCACCCTAGCGGCGAGAGGTGGTACGTGCGCGCTTATCAAAGAAGAATGCTGTGCGTACATCCCAGACAATGAGCACGAAATAAATGACCACCTAGAGGTAATTCAGCAAGTATCAGCAATGGCGGAACCAGGCCCAAACCCACTGACGAACCTTTTCCAGAATCTTTTTGGGGGGTGGGGTTCAATCCTAATGAATATTTTGATAGCTATTTGTGTAGTTTTGCTCATATTGGGAGCATGTGTTTGTTGCGGGATACCTTGTGTGAAAAGATTAGTTAGAGATTTTGTTGATGTATCCGTAACTGAAACTATGTATCAAGACCTGGAGTTGAATCTGTTAATACCAAATGAAATTCTTTCTGAAATATAAAACAAATGACTTGCCTAGTTGAAAGTTCCAGAGGGGAAGAGACTAGGGAATGAAATAATGTTGTTTATGTTTCTGAATAGAATGAAAAGCATTAAAAGGAGGGAGAATGTTAGAAAAATATGTACTTAAACATATACAGAATGTTAGGAGAATATGTACTTTGACATATATAAACTATTAGAAGAATATGTACTTAAACATATATGTAGTGTGAAGTTTAGAAACAGTATAATATGTAATGCATTTGATTCTATTTAACAATATGGCAGTAGAAATGATCTTACATATAATTGCTTGAAACCAGCTGCAGTATGGTTAACCTCTAACCCTGGCAGTAGCCAGCTCAGCAAGCTTATGTCTTTCAGCATCTATAATCTGCTGAGTTAGAGAGAAATAAATATGTATGCATGTATATCTTTCTTCCTTCCACCGAGAAGGATGGCCTTGTGAACACTATCAGAGATAGTGCACAGCTGGTAACCAGAGAGACAAAGGAACGTATTAAGAAAAGACTTGACCATTGTATTCGAACTAATCTAAGATCCTTGAAAAAAGTACAGGAAGACGTTGTGATGGACCAGGTGCCTCGCAAGGCTGTGTTATTCTCATGGGAAAGTTTCCAAAAACATTACCTAAGCATCTTCTTATGAATGAAGTATTATGGACTATAGTGATGTAAATGCCCTGTGACTGACCACGTCAGTAAGGTGGGCAAAAGCTGATTGCAAATGGTATATAATTGAGGGTATTTCCTGAATGTAATTAGTCAAAACTCTATACTTGTTTTTGTATAGTTTTTTGCCCCCTAATGTACATTAGTAAAGAAACGTTATTGAACCTGAGCCTGCTGTCTTACTGACTGTTATTTTGAAATGTCTAATGATTTTTACAGTCTGAATTAACAATTTATTTAACACTTATAGTCCTGGCACATACATGTGTTTGATTGTCTGGGTGTTCATATGGTTATCCAGGTTTAGGCTTGTCCGACTGGGGACCAGGACTGCCCTGAACCTAGTTCAATGTCTCCGACTGCCACTATGCGAATGTGTAAGGTATATATATTCCCGATAATGCACGTGGGGAGACGTGCATCACGGTCAGATGTTTAATCCTGGGTCGTAGATTCTGCAGGACCGGCTGGAGGCTAAGCAGTCTTGTGGGCAACTACTGCTCTTACAACTTGTGTCCAGATGTATACAGGACTGGACATCGGGTCGTGACACCCAGTCTAATGTTTAGAACAGATACTTATCCCATGAAGGATATCCAAAAATTGTGGGGACTGATGACCTTCTTTGGTTTTATGGCAATAAGGTAGGGTTATACATGCAAGGGGTATATAGTTTGCAATCCTGAGACTGCCTAGGGTGAGACTGCCTACTAGATATGGGTAGGGGTCACTATGTGCAGATATGGCTGTGCCTATCTAGCAGCCCGAGTATGGGTGGTTTTGGTGGATGTTCAGGAAGGGGTGGTGGTGTGCTGTGAAGGGGAAGATGGGTATTCAATTATGTATCCAGGTATGTTAGGGTTGGATGGCTCAGTTCAGGCCAGACCATTATGTGGGTATGTGCCGGCAACGTTTCTGTACATGTGTATTGCACTTTTTAATGTTCATATGTTTGTGGGATTGTATTGTGGATGTGAATATTTGTTCTTTGGTTATCTTCCTGATTCACCCACTGCTCCCTTGTACACCTCCAGTTCACCTATTGTGCATCCAACCCAGTCTCCCCTTGGCAAATTATTACATTACCCATCATCCCCCTCCCCCTTTTTCCACAGACACCATCCATTCCTTCTCTAGTTGATGGCCCATGGCACAGTCAACAGAACACATTGTGTACACTACATATCTCTGGTACCAATATGGTTGTGAGGACTACCCTAGCATTTCTGATCATCCACATGCTGTACTTCATGCACATAGGTACACGCAAATATTTATATTTCATGACATGGTAGGTAGACCCGGGTAATACCCGTTCATCTATGGGCCGTCCTGACAAGGATGACTTGGACTGCGAATGGGCAGATATTGGGTGAATGCTCTGACCTTTGGTAGGGTTGCCAACTTTTCATATGACCAGGATGGGACATTTTCGGGACACACATCAGAGTTTACAGGCCAACACATACCCACAGTCAATACAAATGATACTACTTTAGTTTTATGCCTAAATATAAGCTTTTATTGTTGTAGTGGTGTAGTTGCTTATTCTGTTTTGTTTACTTGCTTATTCTGTTTCTTGTAACATTTAGGTATTTTATATACAGAAATAAGTATTGTATGGGACTTTTACATAACATATGGGACATAATTATGTCCAACAATCGCAGGACTTTTGATATTTATAATGGTTTTGGTATGGACACAATTGCCTAGGGGGGACTGTTTCTCACAATGTAGGATAGGTGGTAACTCTAACCATTGGGCTAGGCTTAGCAATTGGCGGCATGCTAACACGATGCATTTTGCTTCCACTTGGTATAACTATCAACACTACAATGGAATATGGGCACAGGGTTTTAAATATCATTTGTTCAAGGGACGGGGACTCAATATTAAGCTACGTGCCTTTGTGTTTACTTTTTATTTTGGTGTTCGGAAAACTGTCTTGTATGCTTTGCATACATTTCAGTATCCACAAACACTGACAGGAGTGATTACTATTAGAGGCAGGCTGAACTAGTCAGCATTTTAGGTTGCGCATAGGCAGCCGTCATGTTCACATCTCCGTGCAGTGCTTGGACACGCCCCCTGCACTCGTAAATGTTTCCTATGCACATGGCAGTTACGGCAGTGCGCCTTCATTACTATGCATGTGGTGCTGCTGCGCCATCTCTATGCCGCACGGTCAGTGCAAGGCTAACGCTGTCCTTGCTCCGAGCTTCATGAATCCCAGGGTTGGTCTTTAAGCTTTTTTGTATTTGTATTTTTATTAAAAAGTTGGGTTTGTAATATGTTATGAACACAAGTGTTACACTCATTTATCAAAGGTGTTGAATTTATTTTTTCCTTATATTTTCCTGTTTTTCACATTCTTTTAAATGAATGAGGCTATACAATTTGCCTTTGGCTTACAATGCAGTTTTTATAATACCTGTAATTTCACGATTTATCCACTAGATGAAGTATCAAGCTCATTTAAAGCAAATATTCAAGTTGGTAATTTTAACCATTGAGTCCTATTAAATGTGTTTCTCATAGTATTTTAACTTTATTTTTATTTAAAACATATTTTTATTCATGCATATTTATTCATCAAACATTGTAATATTAAATGTGTTTTAATTGTGGCAACACAGAGATACAAAAAGAGAAGTTTTTGGTTTTAAACTAAACTAACCTTTCAATTAATTCATTAACCTAATCAATGTAATTAAGTGAATGGTATAAAAGCACTAGTAGTTTGAACAGCCCACATCTGAGGAAGTGATTTTTAAAACAAAAACGTATGGTGGAGTGTTAATGTGCTGTGTTTCTGTGGAATAAAGTGAACTGAAGTGTGCTGAGCCATCCGTGTTTTTTTTTTCACAATTTTCTAAGCTTGCCCTGCTCAGGGCTTTATTGTTTTGCCTGAAAAGCTGCTTCGTTTTGTGGATTACAAATTTTATTTGGAAGCTGCTGTGAATTTTTTTTTTTTTTTTTTTAGTTTTTGATATTCATGGAAGGTGAAATGATCTTGAGCAGTGAAGGGCATCATGAAAAGGAGGAAATGGGGCAGACCAGGAAGATGATTGGTCAACTTACACAACTGATAGATCTGTTGGTGCCCCTCAGTCACTCGATGATGACAGTAGCATCACAGATGCAAGGGCAGCTGAACCAGGAAGCTGCTGCTTGCAATGGAGCGAGAAGGCGTTAGAAAGAAAACAATGTTAATGTGATGCAGAATGGACAGGGTACAAGCAATATAAATGGAAACAAAAGCCCAGATGTAAATTTTTCAAGCACACCGAGGCTTTTAAGGAACTCTAACCAGGCTTGTGAGTCCAATAACAATTCAACTGGTATAATGCCAGGAAAAGGTTCAGTGGCTGTTCATGGAAATGCGCCTAAACGGACAGACCTAAAGGAATGGTTACAGGTCAATTTTACAATGAATTTTCATGAAAAAGTAGTTAAACCTGGACTAGTTACTGAATCTTACAAAACCAAACTTTATAGACTGCAAAAATTGTTATACAAATACAAAAGTTTGTATATTGAAAATAGTTATTTAAATGAATGTATAAGTGAAGGAATATTCCCTAAGAGGCTAAGGGTATTTAAATACCCCAACAATGTGATTGAGGGAAGTATATTTCACAATGACCTGTTAGAAGTTTTTAACAGATGTGGGCTAGATATATTAAGATGTATGATTGAAGAAAATGTTAGGATTAAAGCTGAATTGTTCAAAGCGATTGATATTGTAAACGAATGCATTAAAAATGACTTGATTTTTACAATTCCTGAAGTTAGGATTAAAGCTGAACTGTTCAAAGAGATTGACATTTTAAATTAATGCATTAAAAATGACTTGATTTTTACAATTCCTGAAGAAAGAATGAAATATGACAATATTTTTATTGACACAAGTAATGACTGTGATAACTTAGTTAAGAGAAAAATAAAAAAGCTAGAAAGGGACCTTAATGAGTATAAAAATAATGTAAGTTACCCGAACCCAAAGAAGAAGGGAAGGACATGGGGTAACAACAATATGGAAGGAACAACAGATGATGATAACCAGGATAATACAGTAGTTAGTGAGCAGGTTACAGACTTAGATGATGTCTCTGAATACCCACCTTGCATAGGTCCAAGAGACTAAGGAATAGGGAGGGTTATGAACAACAATATAGGTGCACAAATTTTCAGGGGGGGCTAGAAGAGGGAGGGGGATGTACTAGGACAACTCAGTACCAACCTCCCCGACTTGGAAAACAATTCCATTCTGCAAGATGAAATGAACCCCTATAGATATACTTTAGAAGATTTTAGTCATATTTCCTTAACCAAAGAACATTTTAGTCTTTATCAAATGGAACCAAGTTTATTCCTAGTAGAAGGGGAGATTTAACCAAAACAGTTATGGATATTAAAACCTTTACTAGGAAAATTAAATTCCAGGTTATATTTGATCAGAATAAAAATTATGAACCAGGAGGTCTGGTAAAAAGAAGTACATGCAATTCCCCATTGCACCCCCAGATAAAAAAATCTAGAGAATATACTCAAGAATTAAATAAGAAAGAAGTATGGGAACGTACACTATATTAGGAACTTAAGCCAGGCTGAAAGCAGCATCCTTGATGAATTAAGAGGGGATTCAGGCTTAAGAATTATGAAACCGGACAAAGGTGGGGGAATAGTATTGATGAACAGCTTTAACTATGAGGGGAAAATGAATGAACTCTTAGGAGACCCTAATAAATACTCCACAGTTTCAAAAAATGAAATAAATATTAGTTATAGAAGGATTGATATGGCCTTAGAAAGTTTATTTTAGATGGATTGCTAGCTAGGAAGACATATGAATATTTAAAAGTGGACAAACCTAAAATTTTTACTATTTTTGGGATCCCCAAAATACATAAGGAATGGAATGGATCTCCCTTTGAGGCCAATAGTCTCAGCTGAAGGTTCCAAAACTTTACTCCTAGCCAAATTCATGGATGTTAAGCTTAAGAAATTGTGGCTTAAGAGAACCAACATTTTGAGAGATTCTTGGGATCTTCTAAGGACAATGAATCATGATATATACAATGAGAATTTATGTTTCCTAACAATTGACGATGTAGATTTGTTCTCACGTATTCCCCACAGTGATGAATTAAGATATCTGGAAGAAATAATTTTTGAGGATGAGACTTTAACCCATAATGAGTGTACTGTGGTGATGGAGCTTATAGATTTGGTTCTAAAGTTCAACTTCATTTACTTCAAAGGTGAATATTTTCACCAGAAGAAAGGAGTAGCGATGGGTGCCGCTTGTGCACCCACCTATGCCAATTTGGTCTTAGCCAAATGGGAAGAGAATATGGTAACCAAATCAATATATAGTAACAATTGGTCACTTTATAGAAGATTCCTGGACGACATATGTATCCTATGGGAAGGGCCAAAAGAAGAGATAGAAAAATTTATTGAATATATTAACAACAGTACTAATTTTCTTGACTTTACTTACAGAATAAATTATGAGAAGTTGGAGTACTTGGATATAGAAATATACAAGGAAAACTCACATTTTAATTCCAGGGTGTATAGAAAGAGTACCTATTCTAACTCTTATTTGCACTTTGAAAGTGCTCACCCTTTGTACTCCAAGAAAAATATAGTTAAAGGACAATATATTAGGGCCTGCAGGATGACATCCAGAGACAAAGACTTTGAAATGGAAAAAGGATTACTAAGGAAAAAGCTTAGGATGAGGAAATACCCAGATGATATGATAGACAAAATTGAGACAGAAGTGACAGAAAGGAGACCAAATGACTTTAAGTCAATATTAGGATTACCAGTATTTGATGCGGTAGGCCCAGTAAAAAAGTCAAATGATAATTTTGGCAGTGCACTCATCTTGGAGTATAATGCTTGTGCAAAAATAGTAAGACAAACTATAGATAAGGAATGGAATGCATTTTTAGCATTTACTGACCTAGAGAAACTAAAGAATGAAAAGCTAAGAGTAGTTTATAAGAATTCAAGTAATTTAAAACTTTTATTGGAAAACGGTACAAACCAAGAAGTACAGAGACAGAAAAAGGAAGGGAACATTTAAATGTGGACATTGTCAACAGTGTGCATACATTAGCAATGCGAAAAGTATGTATTTGGAAAGCAGGGGAATCACCCTGGAAGGCAAGGATTTTAATAATTGTGACTCCTTGGGCTTGTATATTTAGCGAAATGTCAAACCTGTGAGGCATTCTATATAGGGAAGGCAGAACGCAAGCTCAGGAGAAGGGTATACGAACATATGTATGACCTAGAAACAAACAAACAGACTAATGCATTGTACAAACACAAACAAAGCTGTGAAAATGCACACTATACATTTTTTGTGATAGAAAGGGTGGAAAAGAGCGGCAGAGGGGGTTTATGGGAGGAATGTTTGCAGTACAGAGAATTATGGTGGCAGATAAGTTTGGAGGCCAATAAGCCACCGGGTCTCAATGAACATATCTCCATAGCCCCATTATTAAAATTGAGAGCGGCAAAACTGTGATATGCATTTGCACTTTATGTAGAATTTTATCATGTTTTTACCCATGTTTATCATTAGTTACAGTTGGTCTTTAAGCTTTTTTGTATTTGCATTTTTATTAAAAAGTTGGGTTTGTAATATGTTATGAACACTAGTGTTACACTCATTTATCAAAGGTGTTGAATTTATTTTTTCCTTATATTTTCCTGTTTTTCACATTCTTTTAACTGAATGAGGCTATACAATTTGCCTTTGGCTTACAATGCAGTTTTTATAATACCTGTAATTTCACAATTTACCCACTAGATAGAGAATCAAGCTCATTTAAAGCAAATATTCAAGTTGGTAATTTTAACCATTGAGTCCTTCCTATTAAATGTGTTTCTTTAATAGTATTTTAACTTTATAATTTATTCTTTGTAGTCAAGTGTTTTAAGGATTTTTATTTAAAACATATTTTATTCATACATATTTATTCATCAAACATTGTAATATTAAATGTGTTTTAACTAAGGCAACACAGAGATACAACAAGAAAAGTTTTTGGTTTTAAACTAAATTAACCTTTCGATTAATTCATTAACCTAATCAATGTAATTAAGTGAATGGCATAAAAGCACTAGTAGTTTGAACAGCCCACATCTGAGGAAGTGATTTTTAAAACAAAAATGTATGGTGGAGCGTTAATGTGCTGTGTTTCTGTGGAATAAAATGAACTAAAGTGCGCTGAGCCATCCATGGGTTTTTTTTTCACAATTTTCTAAGCTTGCCCTGCTCAGGGCTTTATTGTTTTGCCTGAAAAACTGCTTCATTTTGTGGCTTACAAGTTTTGTTTGGAAGCTGCTGTGAATTTTGTTTTTTCTACATGAAAGAATATCCCCGGGATTCATGAAGCTCGGTGCAAGGCCGCCATTAGGCTTGCACCGACCGTGCAGTGTGCAGATGGCGCAGTAGAGCCATATGCATATTAATGAAGGCGCGCTGCTGCCACATCCACGTGCATAGGAAACTTGCGCGAGTGCATGGGGCGTGTCGAAGCGCCGCATGGAGGCGTGTAAATGTCGGCTGTTTATGTGCAACCTAAAATGTTGAATATTACAGCCTGCCTGCAATAGTAATCACACCAGTCAGTGTCCGTGGATACTGAAACATATTCAAAGCATGCAAGACAGTTCTTGCAAACAGAAAAATAAGAAGCAAACACAAATGCACGTAGATGATTATTGAGTCCCCATCCCTTGAACAAATGACATTTAAAACCCCATGCCCGTATTCTAATGCAGTGTTGATAGTTATACCAAGTGGAAGTGAAACGCATCATGTTAGCGCGCTGCCAATAGCTAAGTCTTGGCCAATGGTCAGAGTTACCACCTGTCCCACATTGTGAGAGACAGTACCCATTTGGGCAGTTCTGTCCATACCAGAACCATTATAAATGTAAAATATCCTGCGACCGTATGGCATAATTATGTCCCACATCTCATGTAATAGTCACATACAATAGTTATTTCCGTATGTAACATACTTACATGTTACAAGAAATAGAATAAGCAAGTAATTGAAACAGAAGAAGCATCTAAACTGCTACAATAAGCTTACATTTAGGCATAAAACAAAAGTACTAGCCATTGTACTGATGGTGTGTATGTGTTGGCCTGTAAAATCTGATGTGTGTCCAGAATATATCCCATCCTGGCCATATGAAAAGGTGGCAACCCTACCAATGGTCAGAGCATTCGGCCAAAATCTGCCCATTTGCAGTCCAAGCTGTCCTTGTCAGGATGGGTCAAAGATGAACAGGTATTACCCGGGTCTACCTACCATGTCATGAAAGATAAGTATTTGCGTGTACCTATGTGCGTGATGTACAGCATGTGGAAGGTGAAAAAGGCTAGGGTAGTCCTCACAACCATACAGGTACCAGAGATATGTAGTGTATGCAATGTGTTCCCTTGACCGTGCCATGGGCCATCAACCAGAGAAGGGATGGATGGAGTGTGTGGAATATGGGTGTGGGGGGGGGTAATGTAATAATCCACAAAGTGGAAACTGTGTTGGATGCACGGTAGGTGAAATGGAGATGCATGAGGAAGCAGTGGGTGAATCAAAAAGAAACACAAAGAACAAACATACACATCCACAATACAACCTGACAGGCCATACTGTAGAAAACAATCACACAAACATATGAATATTAAAATGTGCAATACACATGTACAGAAACGTCACCGGCACATGCCCACATAATGGTCTGGATGGAACTGAGCCATCCAACTACAACACACCTGGATGAATAATTGAATACCCATCATCCTCTCTACAGCACACAACCCCCCCACCCCATTCCTGAACGTCCACCAAATCCAGCCATACTCGGGATGCTAGCTTGGTGCAGCCATATCTGTACATAGTGACCACTACTCATATCTAGTAGGCAGTATCACCCTAGGCAGTGTCAGGATTGCAAACTATGTATCCCCCTGCATGTAAAACCCTATCACATTTTCGTAAATCCAAAAAAATGGAAGGTTATTGGCTTGTTCAATTTTTGGATATCCCTCATGGGATAAGTATCCTGTATGAACATCAGACTTCGTATCAGAACACGATGTCCAGTCCTGTAGACATCTGGACACAAGTTGTATGTGCAGTAGTGGTTCATGAGACTGCTCATCCTCCAGCCAGTATTGCAGAACCTACTACCCGGGATCAAACACCTGTCCATGATGCACGGCTCCCCACATGAATTATCGAGAAAATATACTTTACCCATTTGCATAGTGGCAGTTGGATATAGGGTGATTAAGGTGCTGATGTAAGCAGGGTACCTCCTGTCCCACTTTGTGAGGGACAGTCCCTGTTTGGGTAGGTGTGTCCTGACCAAGAATGATACAATGGCAAATGTCCTGTGATTGTAGGAAATAACTATGTACCATATTTACAAAAATCAAAAGTCGACAAAGCAGCTGAACAAAAAATAAATAAAAAAAAAAAACTGCTCAAGGCTGGAAAATACGAAACCACAGACTAGTGTAACTTCCACTTTATTCAACGCTTTCGTAAAAAACTTCTTCAGAACCAAAAGAAATGTTACATCAAACATTCATTTAAATACTGCACACAATTAAAATCAATTAATCAATTGCATAGTGTAAAATCGAAAACACAGACATAGTGTTGAATGTATTCATTTTAAAACATTTTTGTTTTCTATCCTGGAACACTGTGAACCTGATTACAGGGGGGGGTGATTACAGGAATTTTTTGGCTCAAAGAGAAACTAGATGGCAAATTAAATTACAGGCAGATCATTTTCCTGGGTTAAATGAAGCTATCAATATTAAATGTTTCTTAAAAGATCGTGAAGCATATGTTTTATAATGTTTGTTATTGTAATGTATTCAATTATGCCCATTCCATAGAACATTATGATGAATGAAAAGTTTGTTTTTTGTAAAGGGCTCTTTAATTACGATTTTACACTATGCAATTGATTAATTGATGTTAATTGTGTGCAGTATTTAAATGAATGTTTGATGTAACATTTCTTTTGGTTCTGAAGAATTTTTTTACAAAAGCGTTGAATAAAGTGGAAGTTACGCTAGTTTGTGGTTTCGTATTTTCCAGCCTTGAGCAGTTTTTTTGGATTTATGTACCATATTTCATGTAACAGTTGCCTAAAATAGTTATTTCTGTATGTAAAATATGTAAATCTTACAAGAAACAGAATAAGCAACTAAACTGCTACAGGAATAAGCTGTCATCTAGGAAAATAATTAAAGTTCTAAACCCTGTACTGACTGTGGGCATGTGTTGGCCTAAAAAATCTGGTGTGTCCCGAATATATCCCATGCTGGACATATGAAAATGTGGCAACCCTACCAATGGTCAGAGCATTCGCACAATAACTGGCTAGCCTCTTAATCCCTCCTAAAACCAGTGACCTTCAGAGGAAAGGTGTTGAATGACACTTGAATGAATAATGACAATAAGTAAGAGTAATAGACGCTTTTAACTTCAGAAAATAAGTATTAATACATATGCTCTGAATCTGTAAACACGTTTCAAGTTAATAGTACTAATATTGTAAAAGTGTCAGTGATTGTCCCTGATTTGTCCTTGCCTTGTCCCTGTTGAAATTAGTCCCTGAGTATATGAGAGGTCCATACACATATGAACACCACCCAACTGTCACATTTGTTGCCAGTACTATTGAACACCTGTAGTGAAGTCATATATCCTAACTGCCATCCATGCGGAATGTACCACGGATGGTGTAGTGGTTATACCGGTGACTAATGTGTGTCTGTTTCTGGGTCCAAGCCATATAAGGGCTGCTAATTTTATGTGATGGCCAGAATAATATCCTTTGGATATAGGGAGGTAAAGGCAGCGGGGATGCGCGGCGGACATTCAACTGTATGGGAAATGTAAATATATATATATATATATATATATATATATATATATATATATATATATATATATGAATGAATATGGTCACAATATAGCATTCGTAACGAATGTGAAGGGAAACACCAGTGGAACCCCCCCATCCCGTATTATGTAGTGCCGACATAATAATCTGGTCAGAGGTGTCCAAACCCCTGCGTCTGTAAACACAGGTAGAATGTTAACATTGGGACTAACTCTGTCCATGTGCTAATTCTGACTTTTAAACGGGTACAGTGCAGTTCCAGTCTCCAGTCAGACAAGACTAAACCCGGATGACCACATGAACACCCTGACAATCAAACACATGTATGTGCCAGGACTATAAGCTTTGGAGTTCTGAATATCCTTGGAGTGTATAAACATGCAGCACCAGTCCAGAGCAGTAGGGAATAGGGAATGTCGCATGTGTAGTACTGCAGTTTTCCCATCAGGGGAATGGATGCCTGCTGTGTAAGTGAAGCATTGAGGCATATGTTAGGGTAGTTATGAGCCATGGGTATACATATAAATGAAGCAGAACACCAATAGTGTAGTGGTTAGAGCATCCGCCTAATGTAAAGGCATTCCTGGTTCAAGTACGACTATAGCACATATCATTTTCTTGTGGAATGAATGTCTCTGTGCTGTAAAGCCAACATTTAAACATGTAAAGGTGAACGTGTGTTTTGCATGGGGCCATTAACTGGATTCCTTCAATCAAAGTGGTACTGTCATAATGAATAAGGCACATGTAAGCACAAAGAAGTGGCAGTAAACATATGTAGCTCACAGTAAGCATATGTGAGTGCGCGTGCGCGGGTGTAAGCTGCTCCCAGCATAGCAAATGTATGTTTTTATGTACAGATGTAACTTGTATATATATATATATATATATATATATATATATATATATATATATATATATATATATTTGTGTGTGTATAGCTATATATCCACAGATATGAAATATATTTATATATATATATATATATATATATATATATATATATATATATATATATATATATATATATATATATATATATTGTAAGAATGAACGCAGTAAGAATAAAGCATACACAAGCATTGTGAAGGGAATCTAGAGCAACTAAGGTATCATATAATGCTTGCAGCGTATGTCAGATAAAGCTGCCCAAGAGTGAGCAGAGCACCGCTATTCACACCAGAGGCAGGGTTCTACCAGTGGGCATAATATCATTGAACTTCTGCGTCTACATTACAAACAGACAGAATGTAGTCAATGTTGTGACCACCTACTCTTGTAGCCCGCAAATGGCAGTAATCTATAACACCAGGAAAGGCATGTACGTGCAAATATAAATGGTGGGAGACCCTGTGAATACACGAGGTGGTACAAAATGTGTGTAGGGCCCCAAATGCTCTGGAGAGGGCATTGTGAAAAGGTGTGTCATGGCTGCGATATCAGGAGGACAATGGCTGTTACGCGTGGAAACCAACACGGGTGGGGTGGAGAAACTATGGCTATGCAATTATGGATTCAGGAGTGCCAGGGTTGGTT